>NW_012267338.1:5441301-5481992 GCF_000151885.1 Dipodomys ordii
CCTTCTCCTTCTCCTTCTCCTTCTCCTTCTCCTTCTTCTTCTTCTTCTTCTTCTTCTTCTTCTTCTTCTTCTTCTTCTTCTTCTTCTTCTTTGTTGTCAGTTGTGGAGCTTGAACTCAGGGCCTGAGCCCTGTCTCTGAGCTCTTTCCTCAAGGCTAGCACTGTACCACTTTGAACCACAGCCCCACTTCTGGGGGTAATTGGAGATAAGAGTTTCACAGACTTTCCTGCCCCAAATGGCTTTGAATTACCAACCACAGATCTCAGCCTCTTGAGTATCTAATATTGCAAGAGTGTGGTACTACCACCTGGCAATACTTCTTATAGATCTGTTGGATTGTTGTCTGTGAAAAATAACCACAGTGCAGATTAAAGTTTCTATTGTAATTTGAAAGAGAAAATGGGGGAGGCAGAAAATGGCAGAGAGAGATATTTTTAAACATATACTGAAATTATTAAGCAATAAATTCTATTTATGTCTTGGAATAAGTTAAAAGAAAAAGTAGCCTGATGCTTGCCTAGAGAAATGGTATTATCTTTCATTTATTATAATAATAATTTTTATGAAGTAGTGAATTTAATACTTATAAAATGCCTACCTATTTGATTTTAATTTGTGACATTCACAAAACTAAAATAAAAGCTTGGCTAAAATTCAGATAATAGTACAGAAAGTCTACTATAAAATGTTACATTATAATATTTCAACTTCTATGTGTGTTATGAAATAGGTAGAAAATACTTGCCTGGAAATGAATTCTAGTATACTTCACAGATAGATAAGAAGAATAGCTAGGTGCCAATAAAGAGTGTTTATGAAATTACTGGGACAATGACCCTGCCAAGAAGAAATCTAAAGGCCTGTGGGTATATTACTGTTCTATGGATTGGATCTGACATTTTTATATTTGGGGGCTTTGGAGAAAAAGCTATGATAACTGAATTTGCATATAGAGCTGATAGCCACAGATGAATAACTTGTGAAGTTGGCTGTATTGAGAGCTATTGCTCCTTCAAGAGTTGTTTCTGTCCTGTGCTAGCATGTAAGATACTGAAAAACCTAGACAAAGTGAAGTTAGGAGTTGTTCTTAACAGCAATAAAAAAAATTCTCAGTAAGTTATGCTGAGTTGAAGCTGTTTTAATGCAATTTAGTTTTTGGTTTATGGTGAAGAACAGAAAACATAGAGAAATTTGCATAAAGCACAAGATGGATTAGTGAATTCTTTTAAAGGAAGCAGCCACTAGACTGGTAAAGAAATTTTGCTGCATTGTAATCATTTTGATACAGTTTAAATGCATTTTAGCACCTATGGCTGCTCCCTTATCCAATGTAGTTGAGTTTTGTCAGTGTTTGCACTTATGAATGGACTTGATATCGCACACCTTTTCTCTTCCTTCTCCGGCTCAACATTGTATTGTTCATTGTTGCTTGTAGTTGTTTCCATGATGTGAACATGTTGTTGTAATATTGATATTTAAGAAGAGGTTCCCCAAAATTCTCATTTCTGGTGGATTTTGATGCTCAAGTTATGCTGACTCAACCTAAACGAGTTAGAAATATAAAAGCATCCAGAACCATCCATAGTATGTCACCAGATGTAACTTGCAATTAATTCTCGTTAATGAGGTAACTCTCAGTGGGAGTGACAATGCTGTATATTGAAACAGCAACAGTAGAAAAATAGAAACGAAGGTGAAAAAGTTAATGTGCTTGGGCAGTAATTAAATATTTTGGGAAGACAAAATGAGAGATTTTTTTTTGGGGGGGTCCGGTCGTAGGGCTGAACTCTGGGCCTGGGCCTGGGCTCTTCAGCTCAAGGCTAGCGCTCTACCACTTGAGCCACAGCGCCACTTCCAGCTTTTTTTTCTTTTTTGCTTATGTGGTGCTGAGGAATCGAACCCAGGGCCTCATGCATGCAAGACAAGCGCTCTACCACTGAGCCACCTTCCCAGCCCAGGAGAGAATTTTTAACATGCAAAGGTTTGAACATATTTGAATGATTAAAGACCCAAATGAGAGAGGAGAAAGAGAGAAAATGAAAACAGAGAACATTTATACCATTGTAGGGATCTAGTAGAAAAACAGAAAAGGAAAATTGGATTACAATTAGATGGAGTTGTGAGCCATAAGTTTAGTGGACATAGATTTCCCAGAGTGATGAAAGAGAAATGATATACATGGAAGCCATTCTTCATGCTTTATGGATATATTGGTGTTAGGAAGTTAAGGAAAAGACAACAAAACATGTTTTATTTTCCTGGAGAAGTGAGAGCAGGGAGACTAAGAAGAAAAGATCAAAAGACATTGGAGAGAATGAGACTACAGGCTTAAACACAGTGAAATGGTTTTCAAACGTAGCCATGACCAACAAGTGTGAGCTAACCAAGAAACCAGGAAAAATTGCCAGGCAGAACTGTAATCTCAGATGAAGTTAAAGATAAAGAAATCACTATCATACTCGTCTTTTTTTTTCTATGTTTGACCAGAAGCATTCTGTTGACTGGATTTGAATTCAAGTAGGCTCCAAGTTGCATCAGTTGTTTTCATTTTGTTTTGTGTTTTCTGTTTTGTTTTTCATAGCAGTATAGTGAGTGAGGCTTAAAGATAATATTAGTGAGGTGTGGTTAGAGTTATCAAAGTAGGAATCTGAGTTGGACATGGAGACCATGGAAAATAGGAATTTCACCACAGAAACAATGTAGTTCTAGAAGATGGACACCCCCTAGTCCCCAGGTTTTCTGAAAACCCTGTACCTCACTATGGGTTACATGAAGGGGTTTGAGAGCCAGGATCTGGTGTTGAGAGAGGGCGGGGCAGAAAGAGTGAAAGAGACAGAGACAGAGTCAGAGAGACAGAGAGATCGAACTCCATGAATCTAGGGTACACAGACTTCAGGCATTCAGCAAACAATGCATGAGAAGGTAGCAAGAAAGGGTTGCATGAGCCTCATTTAGCCTTCTGACTCCAATAATGCTAAGGTCTAAGATCAATAATGTTGCTTTGCCACTTAATATAAAGCTCTGAATTCAAAGCCTGCAATCTATTATATCTGCCACGAAGATGACAGCAATTCATACACATCAAAGTACACCTACTTTAGTAACATTTTGTTATCATTAAATAGCTGTACAAAGGAATAACCATTTAACAAAGCAGTTCATGAATGCAATGTACCCTCAACTTTCTCACCCCCCTTGACCTAGCTCCTCCCTTACTTTTTAAAATTGGTATATACAATGAATTCTTGGCTGCATTGTCCCCAGTACCCCCTTAAATGATGTACTGCTCTCCCCTTGGCCCATCCCCTTCTGTCATGTCCCATTTCCTTGTGATATTTTTTGTTGAACTTTGACCTAGTCTTTCTAAAGGATTGCATTATTTGAGCTCTCTGTAAGAGTCTATTATACTTCAGTTAGTTCATTTATAACCACTTGCATATCACCCAAAGCGTTAACTTACAGATTTATAGGCACATTCTATCTACCATAGATTAGGAAAACATGTAACCTTTGTTTCTCTGGTTTGGCTTGCTTCACTTAGCATAATTTTTAAGGATATATTTAACAAGCTAAATAGAAAGCTTACAGAATAGGGGAAGATTGTTTTTTTTAGCAGCAATACATCAGACAAGGACCTACTATCCAGAATATACATAGATCTCAAAAAATTAAATCCTCAAAAATTAAACCCTCAAAGAAACAACAACCCAATTAATCACTGGGCTAATGACTTAACCTGAGACTTCTCAGAAGAAGTAAAAATATAAGAAATGCTCAATATCTCTGTCCATGAAGGAAATGCAAATCAAAACAACACTGAGCTTCTTCCTCAGTCCAGTTAGAATGGCCACTATCAAGAAAATAAACAAGTGCTGGTGAGGATGTGGCCAAAAGAGAACTCTGATGGTGGAAATATAAACTTGTTCAACTACTATGAAAAGCAGTATGAAGGTTCTTCAAAAACCTAAATATAGAACTACCCTATGACACAGCAATCCTACTCTTGAGCATTTATCCACTACAAGACATACAAAGTAACAGTAAAGCCACTAGCACAACCATGTTCATTGCAGCACTATTCACCATTGCCAAGATACAGAATCAACCCAAATCCCCTTCAATGGACTAATGGATCAAGGAAATGAGGTATAGGTAGACAAAGGAATTTTACTCATCTATTTTATTTTTTAATATTATTCATATCTCCAAGAATTATTATTTTTATGTTCGAACTTCCAAGATGCACTGAAATGCTCCCAAGAGCTGGCATTAGATAGATGTTTTGTGAAAAGGATCAAAATTACTTTTATGTTGTTAGTGCTAAAAAATTGATATATTTGCTTAAAAGATTTTTAAATACAATTGTGCTAGTACTAGGGTCAAACTTGGAGACTAAATGCTATCTTTTAGTTTTTTTCACTCAAGGTTAGTGTTCTGACACTTGAGTCTCAGCTCCATTTCCAACTTTTTGGTGCTTAATTAGAGATAAGAGTCTCACCTACTTTTCTGCCTGGGCTGGCCCCTGAATATCTAGGTTTATAAGGGTTCTTTGTAATCTTAATTGCCTACTGAATTCCTAAAACTCCGTATGTATTCTGAAAGGATTTCTAAGAGCATTAGAAGTAGTTTGTGGTTTGTCCACTTCATACATAAATAGGGCAAGTACTGCATGTAGGCATTCATACAAGTAATAACAACTTCAAAGATAGTTAGCAAGGGAAAGCCGTAGCCTGTAAATAATTGCAATGTGAATGAACTGGATGCATGTCCAAAATGAAGGCTTCAGTCCCTGTTTCTCAGAGAGAGCGTGTGGTTTTTCCATTGAGGAACTGTCAAGCTGTCACTGTTTATTTGGATGCCAGTGGCTAAGTGTACACAATGCCTGCAGCCTTATCACCTCAAGCACAGACACTGTCAGAGCTCATGAACTAAGTCGAGTTTTGTAGGCTCAGAATTTGACCAAGAATTCACAGCTCTAAATTACTGGACTGGTCTATGCTCTCCTGGCATTATGTGAATGAAGGTTTCTTTCTTTCTCTTATTCTTTCTTTCTTTCAATTTAGTGAGAATGTGAGAAGCATTACTCAATTCTCACTGATGATAATCAAAATGAGAAGCTTTCCTGCTTTGATATATTTTTTTAGATGTTCTTTTACTTTGATGGAAGATGTTTCATTCAGAGAATAATGGCATTAGCACATTGTGTATCCTTGAGATAATTTTGGGTGAAACTCGATGCCAAATTCTGAGATCATCAAGGTTCTCTATATTATTTAAAACTAAATATAATGAGGAGGATATAAGAAGCAAAGACTTCATTATATAACTTAACATGGAAAGATGTAATGATTTTCCTTAGAAGGGGAATTCTGGACAGCATTTTGTTTATCTGAATTTTCCTTACGTTGTTCAGTTTTCCAGTGCTACTTACATTTAATTGTGAAGACTGAATTTCAGTATTAAAATTTAATACCCTGTACTTAATGTCTTTGAACTTTATCACAAACAGGAAAACAAGGCTAGGAAATATAGATTAAAGCTGGTCTCTCCACCAATCTTAATTGCATAGTAATGTTAGTGTCTTCATAAACATGTTTTCTCATAAGATGATGGAATAAAATGGAAAAGCAGAGATATTTTAGCTCCTAACTACAATGACTTCACAGATAGATTTAGAATCTCTACTCATGTTTTCCAACATTAAATTCACTAATATAAATTCTATAACTTTGCCTTCTTGGGCAAACCTAATACGCTGTTTTTGCAGAAGATATTTTATAGATTATTGTTGGTCCATTTTACTGCCTTGCATTTTAAAAGAGGAAAGAATAGACTTGCCTTCAAATGGACAAGAATGAAATATTTTACTGATATTATTCAACACTGAATTACTATGACTCTAGATCTAAAATAGCCTGTACCTTTTATGCAACTTTGTCTCATGTTTCCTTATAGCACTTTATTATAAACTGATATTACATATATGCATTTGATTACACATGCACTTTTCTTGCATACATATGAAAATATAAGCAGTTTCCTGGATTATAGTCTGTCTTTCTCTTTTCAATATGTCTCCATGCAATAATGAATTTTTTGTTTACCTTTTGTATCCTCTATGTATGGCATACAGTAGTAGATGCTAAAGAAGTCAATGAATAAATACATGTATATACTGGCATAAGAATCCAGGAGATTCTTCTCCCCTCTAAAAATTTAGCAGCCATGTTTTCTCCTTTAGGCAAATGAACAGTAGCAAGAAAATGCATATAAATTAATTGCTGGCATGCAACACTGGAATGTGACCACATGTCTATACTCTTTCCATGTTGGTAGCCTCTGTACCTAGCAAAGTTTCTTAGGCCACCAAATAGATAATTGATGGTTATTATGTAAGACATGTGTGTTTGTGTGAAGGAATTTGTAGGTAGTAGGGAAATGGTGGTTATCTAACCACTATTTGCAAAATGGGGAGGCTCACATATCCGTTATCAGGACTATTGTATTTCAAGATTACTCTCTAGCTAGGCTAGCCTTCTGGTGTAGAGAGAGATGTAGTGCTAGTTATCAGACAGAACTGAGCTGACAGTCTGACTCTCCCTCTTACTGTGTGGATCTAGGAATCAAAGCTGGAGGAAAGTAGGTTAAACCTGGTTCCACAACCAATCTGCATTATATAGTCATGCTTAGTGTCATCATAAAGCTGAGTCTCCATTTCATAATCTATAATAACATCTCTCAGGATTGTTATAAAAATTAAGGAAAGTTATGTTTGAAGGTTAAGGGATAATTAAAATAATGTCAGTTTAAAATTGGGAGTAATTTCTGTGATTGAAAGAAACACAAAGTGTTTAGCTGGGTGTAGTGGCATATGTCTGTAATTACAGCACTCAGGAGGCGGAGGCAGGAAGATTGTGAGTGCTAGTCAGGCAGCTTCAACTACACGGCAAGATTCTGTGTCTTGTCTCCTCTCTATCTAACCTGCCACCCCCACACACCTGCATGCGAGCTCACATACACACACACACACACACACACACACACATTTTCTGTCCAGCTCAAATTCAGAAATGGAATATAGTGGTACTTCCCCTCCAGTGAATAAACTTCACAATTTCTCCTATAAGCAACAATTAACTCTTGAGCCCATATCTGGAACATAATTACTGAAGGAAGCTAGCTTAGAAGCATTCAGAATTGAGAAGCCCTGATTCAAATAGGTTCTTTTTTGACAAGGTCTCATTGTTGTAATGGAATTTCTAAGTGGTGGGTATGAAGTTTTATTTCCAAAAGGTTGTATGAATGCTCAGATGTTGGCAGTCCAGGGTCAAAAATTGAGTCATTTATCCATTTATATTGGAAACTTACAACAGAATAATTTAGTACACAGTGACATTTATGGCATGGTGAGTTCAGTTGGACCACAATCTCAGGACTTTTCATGGTACTTCATATCCTATGCTTTTCCCCTCTGAACTACTCTGCAGTCTGTTTGGATATTGAATATATATATATGTTTTGAATGTATCGATGTGTCTTCAGATGATATGAACTGATAAAAATATGAAAGCAAGAGCTTTGAAAAAAATCTCAAAAACTTACAGATTTATTGGTCCTAACTTTCAAAAATATTTAATATTTGACAAATTTTCTTATAGAGTTTCAAATTGTTCAGTGTTATGTATGATTCATGAATTATATTTGTTATTACCCAGGTTTGTCTCAGGTACTCATACTTGCAAGCAAGTATGCTACCTCCTGAGCCACCATGAGCTTTTTCTTGATTGCTTTAGTTCTTTTTTGGATAGTGTCTTGTGTGTTTGTCAGGGCCAGTGTTGGTCTGTGATCCTCCAAGTTACGCTTCTCAGGTTATTTGGGATTAAAGATTCTTGCCACCATAACAAAGCTGGTTGCTCAAGATGGATGTCTCTAACTTTCAGTCTGAGCTGACCTCAAACTGATTTTCTCCTGATTTCTAACTTCTAAGTAACTGAAATTATAGGCACATGTCACCACATCTGGCTCTGTGTAATAATTTGTAAAGGTTTTCATGTTAGTGGGAGTTCTGTTAAAGTATAAATGCCTATGTTGTTCCTAATCTGAAATGAGTGGTCAGACTCAAACCCAAATGCTTGCTAGCCAATAAGTACATAAATGGTTGAAGTAATAAAGATTTTAAAAAAATTAATCTAAAACACAACTCAGAAAAGTTCTAGTGAGCAAACAAATAAAAATCTTAGCCAGGTGCCAGTGGCTCATGACTATAACTCTAACTACTTAGGAGACTAAGATCTGAGAATCACGGTTCAATACCAGTGGGAGCTGTAAAGTCCATGAAACACTTATCTCCAATTAATTTCCAAAAAGTTGGAAGTGGAGTTGTGGCTCAAGTGGTAGATTGCTAGCCATCCTTGGCACAATGCAAAGGCACTGAGGTCAAGCCGCAGGACTGGCACACAAACACATACATAAAGTTCAATATTTTTGGCACTTTCTAGAAAGCTGTAAAGGGAAAATTTTGAAGATGATAATTTTATTCCAAAGTAAAGTCTTATTTTTTAATTTAATTTAATTTTATTTGTGAACATACTGTAAGAGGGGTTACAATTACATGGGCAGGATAATGCGTACATTTCTTCCAAGCATTGCAGCCTCCTCCTTTGTTTACCCTTCACATCCCTTCCCAGCCTCCCCCCTCCCCCCCAGTAAAGTCTTATTTTTAAGATGTCATTAGTCAGATCCATCCATAGAAATAATATTGCCTTAGTTAACTTCTTTGCCCACTTCTCCACTTACCTCTAGTCTTACTGAGTCTCAAGACTGTTATTTTTACTTTATTAGCATATCCATTATATTTTTACATGTTGCTCATATAAGTTCTCTATGGCTCTAGTAAAATCTGTATCAATATCAAATAACAAGCCACGTTTGTGTAGTGTGGAAAACACTTAGGAATAATGATGCTCTGTATAATTAGAGATCCTGCTGTTAGTCATAGTAATTTAAATACAATACAAGCTTTTGTATGTATTGGTATTGAATTTGATTTGTAAATATTCGTTAAATATGCCTTATCTGGGTTATTGAACTCCATGATAACAGTAAAATAGTATTTTTAAGTTGTTTTCAATAATTAAAAATGTGAAATGCATCTCTCTATTTAACATAACTCAACAACTTGGAATAACATAGGTTGTGCTTTGAAATGTTTAATTAATGAAATGAGTATCTACTGAATGTAATCACACAATATAAGTGACATGAAGCTCATAAAAAGAAAAAAAAATCTCTTATCTACTGAGAACATTTTGAAGCATTTCTTAATCAGAAGCTATGGAAGGTTTCTTAATACTGTGGAGTATCTGAATAAAAGTAGGTTTGTGGTATAAATGGAAATGTATTTGGAACGCTTTACTTGAGAATTTCTTCTTTTGATTCTTGCAAGGTTGATATGAATCTATATCCCAAACTGAGCTGAGAAGTCTTTCAGTCCCAAGCTAATCCATTTCCAAGTGTCTGATTGTACTCATGTGGAGCAATGATATCATTTGAATAAGTGCATTTTCATTAAGCAAGAGACAATGGCTTTTCAGGAGTGTGGAAAAATTGTCATATTTCTTGCTCTCATATAGAAAGTGTTGTATTGATGTATAATTTTCCTCCTCAAAAATAGATTTAAAACTGGATGATTATTCTTGAGAGAAATACAGTTTTTATCATGCAGGTCTGAATTTCTCATCCTATATGACTTTTTTGTTTAAAAAAATCATGAATATTTTTCCTTCATCTTCTTTCCCTACCTAATGACTATAGAAGTCTCAATTCCTTAAAAGAAAGAATAAAAGGGCCAGAGGTGTGGCTTGGGTAGCAGAGTATTATTCCAGTAAGCCAGCCAAACAAGCGTGAGACTCTCTGTTCAAACTCTAGTACCACTAAAACAGCCACAAACATGCTAAAAGAAAGAAAGAAAGAAGAAATAATTTCAAAACTTCCCAACTCCCAGGTATCATTTATTTTCTCTTTGTTTTACTCTTTTAAGATAAATTAATTATACAATAGTCTCTTCTGTGTTTTTTTTAATTTCTTAACATTTTACTCACCTGTCACCTAGCCACTCAGTAGGCTGAGAACTGAGAATCACCGTTTGAAAACAGCCCAAGCAGAGAAATCCATAAGATTCATAACCACCAAAATGCCAGAAGTGAAGCGCTGTGGCTCAAGTGGTATAGTACCAGCCTTGAGTAAAAAAGCTAAGGGTCAGAGTAGCATGCAGGTCTTGAGTTCAAGCCTGAGTTCCAGCAGAGACAAACCAAAAAAAGATACATGGATATTTTATTCACTCTTAGATTTATATAAATTTTTCTAAGTGTGGTTGTGTGGGATGTGTGTGTGTGTGTGTGTGTGTCCCAAATCTTTCTAACAAGCCACAAATGAGCAATCAGTTGGTGAAACACTTCACTGGAGCACCCAGCCTGTTTGATGGGTTCAGTGGATTGTCTAGATATCTTTACTTTGTTACACAATCTATGCTAGATTCCTAGTTAGACATCATTTTCATCTGTCACAGATTCTTCACTTTACCTGCTGTGATACAGTGAGGGTTTTTGTAGCTGCTGTTGTTGTTTTCTTTTATTGTGGGTATAGACCCATTCTAAATGTAGCATTATAGAGTTGGGTAGTATTTTATTGTTTATTCATAGAAAATACAATCTATATATAGTCTCACAAATTACACTCACCATCCGTTTTCTTATGGGTTTCTCTTGGAAATACTGATTATTATCTGGGTAAACATGGTTCATAACTGTAATCCTAAATATTTAGGAGTATGAATTCTGAGATTTGTGGTTTAAACCAGCCCAGCCAGGAAACCTGTGTGACTCATCTCCAAGGTAGCACCAAAAATGCTGGAAGTAGAGTTATGGCTCAAGTGGTAGAGTGCTAGACTTGAGCAGAAAACACTGAGGAAGGTTCTTAGGCCCTGAGTTCAAGCTCCAGAACCACTACATACACACATACACACCAAAATAGAAATCTGTAGTTATCCTACCCTTGATACCTTGCATAAGATGTTTATATCAGATTTAATTTTTAGCCTTATTTTTTCTTTCATGACCCTACATTTTGTGATAGTACAAGGAATATTTGCACTCATGCATTTTCTTTTTACATTTTGTACTCCTAGTATTTTAATTGATTTCTGTGAGATCATACCACACCAAGGAGATCTGCCTTTGTCGAAGTTCTTTATCATATTTCTCTAAAAATTGGCTTTATTCTTATTTTGTTCTGACTTACAGAAAGTAGTGACTTCAACATAGTCAAATGGCTTTCCCTTATAAGACTTTTATACAGACAAGATCTTACTCAACAAAATCATTCTCATATAATTTCCTCCCTCTACTCCTTTGTGACTTGAATACTCACAAGTATTTTTCAATTAAGGTGAGGGCTTTTTTTGGTGGAAGAAGTATTGCATAAAGAACTAAATGGATATGATAACAAAAATAGTTAAATAATTGTTATGTATTGAAAAATCTACCCTCTTCCCATTTGTTTGTGATGTGGTAGTTAGGCATTACATTTCAAATACTCCAAAACACACTTTCAGATATATTTAGATTAATAGATGTCTTGATCTACCTTTATATATTTGTGTCTCAGTCCAGTTGTATTTGTCTCATTAAAAAATCATCTCAGAGTCTTGACTTTTAAATACTGCAAATTTGCATGTTTTTTATGCTTCTTTTGAGGCATTGCAGTGGGTCATTTGAAAGGGCAGGGTCAGAAATAACTAGCAGGATAAACAAACACCTTTGTAAAGAACCAAACATTCTTTCTTTCAGAAGCAGACTCATATGAATTTGTGATAATGACTGTACAACATTCTAGAGAAATATGCTTATCTTAATTGCTATGAAATGGGAGCATAAAAGTCAACTGAAAGTGGTTTCAAGTCATTAAAATGCATTTCTCTGATTAAAGGCAGTTCAGGAAAGAGTCTTGTTTTGTGTTGCTTGAAATTGCTATCTGATCTGTGATGGCCATTCTTGCTGAACTTGTCTTTTGCAATGCGATTAAAATACAGGTTACATTCAGGCAGCTAATAATAGGAATTTTATGCTGAACTCAAATTTAGAATAAAGAGTTTTTATTTTCCCCCACAGACTCAAAGACCTTTGGACATTGAAATATGCAAAAAAATTGATTTTATTGTTGGCCTATTTGTAATCTTATCACATCTTATTGTGTGCAATACCAACATTAATTCTTCATGAAAGGTTTCACTAAGAACTTGGTTGTTTAAGTAATTTATATGCACAGTAATGTCTGTGTCTTTTGAAGGAGGTTGACTCCTTTATTTGACTTAAACTATGTTATGAACTGAACTGGGGAAGCTCATAGCAAAATTATGACAAACCAGGTAGTAATGAGACCCCCTCTGCTTTATGCTTTAAACAGCAGCAAGATAATCCAATTCTTATTTTAACTCAATGTTTCTCTCAAACCCTTTGAGGAGGTTTTTGTTTTTGTTTTTTCACTCTTATACTAAAGTCTCTGGGGCATAGTAAATTAGAGTAATCACAGGCAGCCTAAATGCTATCAGCCCCAAAATTGACGTATCTGGCTTCTGTACCCACAATTCCTCTCTCAGCTGTACCCACAATGCCTCTCTCCCAGGAGATGTACTGTGCATGCCTACACTCGTCCTCCTTATTGGGCCTTCCAACTCCATTTCCAAGGGGTTATGTTTTAGCTATTCAATGTAACTTTTAAAAGTTAGCAAAATTAAAATTGCATAAATAACTGTAGTGTCTTTAGGACTCCATGTTAGCTGTTCCCTCATGAAATTGCCTGAAATTCATTATTTGGGTTATAGATATCTTTTTGAATCAGTAACTAGAAAAATAAGGTCCACAGCTGAGACATTTGTAGAAATAAATTTTCATCCCTCTGCCCCACGTACAATCACACAAATACAATTACGGCAACAGTGACAGGTGGTGTCTTCTACTTGCCAGACTTTAGAAGGCTCTTCTCCATTTTACCCTCTTCTGCTTCTTAATCTTGCTGAGCTAATTAGCTTATTAACATTCTGAAGAACCACTTTATCCAACGAATAGGAAGTGATTAATTAGGAAACATTACAGCATTCCCATTTCATGGAAGAACTAAGTTTAAATGTAGTTTTTAAGAATGTTGGCTCTAGGAAGGATTGTTTTTACACCCCTAGACATATTCCACAATTCAGTTGTGTTGTTTTATTCATTCAGTATGGTCTAACCATTGTCTCTCAGAGACACACATATTCGTGTGAGTAGACACACACAGCATACAGGAAAGGATTGAGCTTGTGACTCAATCATCAAGACATCCATTGAACACCCATTTGTATAGCAATGGACCTGTCCATCAGAATCTATTCTTAAGAGTTTTACATGGGAAATTTATTAGAAATGAATCTCTTTCCTCTTGATTCTAGTCTTCAATGATAAAAAGCCAGAGGTACCTACGATCCTCAGTCTTTAAAATAACCAGATGTGCAAAATAAAGCCAACATTTCCAGAAGTGAATGATATGAAGAAATCCTAAATACTGTTGAATTAGGTGGTCCCTAGGGGGAAAAAACCTGCATTTTTATCATTTGCAGCTAATTGAGTCCTTACCACCACTTTGCCATCAAATAACACTTAATTTGTTTATACATTTGGTAGGAAGTTTATGGTTTAATCTATTAGGAAAGCTAGAAAGTTAGAAGTCTCCTGGAACTTTTAATACCATCCCTGATGCATATATCTTCTTTCCACTAATCAATAATTATAAGTATAATGTTAACAAAGCTTATTAAAATCTAGTTCTCCTCCTTACAACTCTGTGAACTAAATTGCCTTAATAGGTGTGTATTTTGTATATACAAGGTAGAAAGTATAATTAACCTCTCTACAAGTAAAGGATTTTGTATTCAGGGCTCAATCTGTTTGATTTCAATACCAAGCCTTTAACCTATTACCTTGCTTCGATCGCACTACACCTGATATGCACCAGTAACTGGGGATTTAGGGAGAGCAGCACAAACCATCTCTGCTTCTCAAGCCTAGTGGGGGATATAGGTAAATCAATAAGGCAGCCTTCAGCACAGTGAGCCTGGATACCTAACAGAATGCTGTAGATTAGGTGGTTTACAAAACAGAAACCCCAGAAATGTTGATGTCTGTGACTATGGGGGCTTTGGACAGGAGATGGTTGTCTTTTGTTCTGTGTCTCTGGCCTTTATGTGCTTGTGGGATGTGTGTGTGTGTGTGTGTGTGTGTGTGTGTGTGTGTGTGTGTGTGTGTGTGTACACGTGCCTGTGGCAAGAGACTGGGAAACAAAGAGCTCTCTGGGGGACTGGGAAGGTGGCTCAGTGATAGAGCGCTTTGCCTTGTATGCATGAGGCCCTGGGTTCGATTCCTCAGCACCACATAAACAAACAAACAAAAAAAGCCAGAAGTGACACTGTGGCTCAAGTGGTAGAGTGCTAAAAAAACAAAAAAACAATGCTGTCTGGTCTCTCTCTTCCTCTAAGCGATGATCTGAGTCAGGACCTCACCCTTACAATCTCCTTTAACTTTTGTCACCTGGCAAAGCCTTTCTCCAGAATCATTTCAGGTTAAAGCTCTAACACATGAATTTAGGGGGGGGGATATTCCATAATGTAACTATGGATATTCATTGGGTTAGATACCAATAAATTCATGTTATGTTGAAAAGGTATTTATTCCGTGTAACCTACTAGACATCATAGTGTAGCCACACAGTGCAGGTGTGTGTCTTGTGATGAAGTGGCTGGCTATATGTTGTGGCTTGCAGCTACCATCTGGGCATTATAAGAGCAGCGTGCAGCATGTCGCTAAGCCTGGGAAAAGAGCAGAATTTGCAACCTGAAACGTGCTCTTTCATGAATGCATTTTAACTTTACACCATTTTAAGGTTAGAAATCTTTTTAGTCAAGCTTCCAAAAGTTCAGGACTCTCGATATAGGATCTTAAGAATCTGTTAAGGTAAATTCAAGCCTTAGAGGGCTTTATAAATAATATCTCAAATAGAGCATTCTGCACTTAATTTTATAAAATGAAAATAGATTTCAATACAATGTAGAGTTCATAAGCTTTGACTAACTACTTGTATATTCTGTTTCACCTAATTCAGCAAAGTGGAACACAGAAGATATAATTATACCAAGTGATTGCAGAATAAGATGGGGCCATAGATTCATTAAATTATAACTAGATATCTAACCTGTCAACAGTTATCTTGGCTGGAAAAATATAAAGCATTGACCCAAAGTACACTCATCTTCTCAGAGAGCTGAATTAGGACAAGAAGAAAGAAATGCGTGCTGTACAGTCCTGGGACCTAATGATTGGTCTTGTGAGATTACAAAGACCAGACTGAATCATTTTCCCCTTCCTGTGCCTCTTTCAACTGATGGGAAGAAATGCACATTTCACAAAGGAACATCATAAAACTATGATAATGTTTGAATCTATTTCCTGAAGCCATATCTCTTCTAGACACGTAATTTTGAAATCCTAAAGAAAAATTAACACATCTCTTTTAATTCAGGTTCCTATCTAGTCATAATTCAAGACAACTCCAATGGATGCTAAGGAGACTCTAGCTTTTCCGTGTCTAGAATCAAAGTTTTGTCGGTCCTATTGTGGTGGATCTTAACCTTTTCTGGGCATAATGGTCAACTAGGAGGCTGGTTATAAGCATTCACAATTCCTTTTATTCATTCCAAATCAATGGGAACTTGGGATGGGAAAGGCATGTTAAAAAGCTTCTGTAGCTTGACCTAACATCAAGAGGTGATGATCCAATGTATCCACGAGTTAAGTTTCTTGGTTTAAATAAGAAGGTGTAGAATCAGTGAGCCAAGGCTTTTTTTCAATCAGTTCCTGGGAGCAGAACATTCATACAAGGAGACCTGAAGGGGCATCATAATGCATCATAGTCAAGTGGGATTCAGTCATGTCCAGCAACAACTGACAATCTAAGCCCACATTTCAGCAGCAGCTTACAAATATTGTTTTCTGGGACTAAACAAAGGTTATATATATTTAAGGTAGCTTGCTCACTGCAGATTTCTTGAAGGCAACAATTTTGATGTTTTGTTGTTGTTCTAAGTCCTTGGGCTTAAATTCAGGGCCTAGGTGCTGTCCCTGAGCCTTTTCCATTCAAGACTCACTCAACCACAATCCTCAGATCTCAGGCTGCTGAGTAGCTAAAATTAGCTAACTAAATAATCTTTTAAAATAGGAAAGGTGGCTCAGTGGTAGAGTGCTTGCCTTGCATGCAATTCCTCAGCACCACATAAGCAGAAAAAGCCAGAAATAGCTCTGTGGCTCAAGTGATAGAGCACTAGCCTTGAGCTGAAGAGCTCAGGAGCAGTGACCAAGCCCAGAGTTCAGGCCCCACAACTGACCCCCCAAAAAAATTAATTAATTAAATTAAATAGGGAAATATGTCTAATACTATTACTTGAAAATAGTAATATAGGGGCTGGGGGTTTAGCTCAACGGAAGAGTGCCTGCTAGTGAGCGCAAGGCCCTGAGTTTGGTCCTCAGCTCTGGAAAAAAGAAAGAAAGAAAGAAAATAGTAATATAGTGCAACAATGAAATATAAGTAAATATGTGTTTATACGAAAGAACCTCTTGCCATGTACTTTATCTCTGTAAACAGGTCTTGAACTAATTAGACCTACTGGTATAACAGAAATCCCATGTTCAGGCTTTTATTTTAAAATTTTTAAGTCTTTAAAATCTTGTCTTATTTTAAAGTATACATCTCTACAATTAGTAGAGATTGGTTATCGTTTATGAAAAATCTAAAATTACTCCTAGCTATTATTTGAATGTAGTAATAACTTAAAAGTACACTTACATCATAGCCATCCTTAAGTATTGCTCTTTCTATTTAGATACCCAATAAATACATTCGCTAAATATAAAATATAATGCCTTAAAGTGAAATCACTTCAAACTACCACATCTGCTTCACTCCCAATTATTGTCATCCTCCAGTGTCTGCTCATATTTGCATTATTAGTCTCCATTTCACTGTCTGGCTAGGAAGCAACTACAAAGCATTGCTTGAGGGAATGAATGAACAAGTGGAACATGCATTAAATTTTAAAGGAAAAAAAATATGTTACTCTGAACCTGAGTATTAAGAGAAGTTTCCAAAGAGACCATTACCGACAAAGGAATACATAGGAATCCCATGATCAAAGAATAGAGGAGCCTTTCACATGTGAAGGGTAAGGAGGTAAAAATGTGTTGACCACAGAAGAAAGAGATGAGGAAATCTGATTGGGTTAAATGCAGGTGTGGGTAACATGTGGCCCTTCAGGCCTTCCGATGTTTTTTAAAGATATTTTATTAAGACATAGTTCTTATATCGATTGATGTATGAAATCTAATATTTTTCTTGAGAAATTGTGGCTTTGGTACATATGACTCACAAAGCTGGAAATATTTACTGTTTTTAGCTTCATAGGAAAAGTTTTCCGGACCTTGTAGTAGAGCATCCATTAATAGAAGTAATTAGAAATCAGATTAGGATATTATGATTCTATGACATAGAGACTTTAAAGTTATGGATGAAGACGTTGTAATTCATCCTATGGTGAATTAGAGGATGTGTGTGTGTGTGTGTGTGTGTGCGTGTGTAAATTTGATAGCTTCCTTCCTGTACCTCTAAAGCAGGAACACATAGGGAAAACTACATCTGATGTGACAGGAAGAAGAGCCAAGTGCTGAATTGGGAAATGGTAATGACCAGGAAAATGGTGGCAGAAACTAGCCGAGGGAGAGAGGGAGATGATAACAGTGCAAATGATAGAAAAAGAAAAAGACATAAATCCACTAAGGAGAATTGCATAAATAGGGATAAGTGGATCGGAAGAGGGAAATCTCGACTAAGATTTAAGTATTCTACACCAGATTACTGGAAGAAAAATCCTGTTACTTGTTGAAATAGAAAAAAAAAGCCATAGAAGAGTTTGGTTTTTAATGAATGACTATAACCTGTTTTAAAAGCTATACTTTTGATGTTAAAAGATAACTCAGTAGAAATATCTCATAGGTGATCCAAAGTGAAGGTCATGGCCTAAAGGCTAAAAAAGAAGGGGTTTGGTACCAATGTAATCCACAAGGACGGAGTCTGAGGGACGGTGGTTCCTCCCCAGGAGCGTGAAGCATTGAGGCGTACGGTTAGCAAGAATTTTATGGAAAGAATAAAGCATAACAATATCCAGAAAATAGTTTTAGGATGAAAACAAAATTAATTCATCAACCTCATTTGTATACACAATGAACATACACAAAAGATTCTAAACAGTTCATTTTCCACTTGGCAAACAATTTGAAACCGACATTTAAAAAAGCTAATTTTGAAGACACAGAAAAAACTATCTCTTTACAAGACCAAAGAAGAGGAATAACTTTTTATAAGATAAAGACTATTCCCGATTATTTTTTATAACATAAAAGACTCTATAGGAGTTACTTTATATTTAAAAATTAGTACATAATTTATTAAAACAAAAAGGTTACCCCTTCACTAAAATGGTAACTTTGTAAACCTATATTCTCTCTGTACGTCTCCTCTTTCCCTTCCACCTCCTCTCTTCTTCACCTTTTCCTTCCTTCCTTCCATACCACTACTTATTCTTTCTGTTTCAATTATTGCTTTTAAATCTTTGGAAAATATTTGTTCTCATTCAAACATTTGTTCAAGTACATAAATGTCAATTACAAAAATGCATTTAATTATCTTTTAAAGTTCTTTACTTAAGTGACTAGCAAATGTTCCACGTATTTGAATAATTGTAATAAATGAGTAATTCTCAGGTTTGTAAGAATCAATGCTACATATATACATGTAATAACAATTCTTTTACAAAACTGTGTAAATTATTCAACCGTATTTTACTCCATTCAGAAGCATTACAGATCACAAAATATTGAAACTTATAGTACATAAAATAGCAATAATTAGTCTAACATCCATATAAGATATTAATATGACTAGTTTAATCTCTTAAATATTTCAGATATTCATTTGAAATATCTCTAATATTGAAAGAAGCTTATTCATTAATATAAGTAGATAACCTTAAGCAATTTGAGGGAGCGAGCCAAGTTATTAATAGACTGATGCTCAGGTTATATTGGAAAATATCAAGATTTAGAAATAATCTTTATCCTAACACTATAAATTGGAAAAACTGATGTTACAATTTCATAAATCAATAATCTTCCCACATTTTATAGCACTTGATGAGACTTCAGATTTTTTAAATGCTATCATATATGGATAGATATGATATATATATATATAAGTATCAATATACATGTATAAGTAAATTCATGTATATGTATGCACATATATGTGTACTTTTTCATTTGATATTGAAAGACCTCTAACTTGACACAACCCAAAATTCCTTTGCATGTCTTCTAAATCTATACAATTATTACACATGAAGAATCATAGCCAAGTTCATTCTAAATATCTTTCACTGGACTTATATATTGGGTAACACTAAACATGGACTCACATTAAATCCACAGATACATGGTCCTTTTTGTGTCAGAATCATAGTGTGGGTGACACAAAAGCAGTATATATAACTGGAAAAACCCATTCAAATCCTGAAGGGCACTGCACAGTGTACATTTTATCCCTTGGGTCAGTTTTGCACGTGTGTAAGAAGATGATGGACATAAGGATCAATGTGGAGGATGGATTGAAGAGTGCTAATGAGTGTCAGGCAAAACAACAAGCAAGAAATGATGAGTACTGGGGTTAAAGGCATAGACATGGGGAGAAAACTTGTATTTCAAGCAGCTGTGAGAGAATATTGTGACCTGTTTGTTACAAAGTTAAGAGATGATGAAGCACTCTGGGATTCACTCCTCACTTCTTGCCCTGTGTGTTTCCTTACCTGGCCATTTAACACTTACTCTGTTTCTTTATATTCCAAGGATTTTTCTTGCTCAGTCATAATAAACTACGGACAAACATACATGGAATGATTCCTTACGTATGAGTTTATAACCAAGTTGTATCTGACATCATCAGTTTTTGAAAGTGTTTTCTCTGCAGAGAAAAACAGAAAATATAATCTTAAAGAAATTGCCTTAAGAAAACATTTTTTTGTTTTTCCTTGAAGTCTTGAAGTGTCAACTCAAGATGTGACACTGCTAGGCAGGTACCTCTACCATGAAAGCCATGACTCTAGCCCTTTTTTTAAAAAAAATTTAATTACTTTTAAACTGGGGTTTTATGTTTTAGTCAGTATTGGCTAGGATTGCAGTCCTTTGACTGATGCTTCCCACATAGCGAAGAATACAGGTATATAATATCTTACACGCTTGTTGGTTGAGATAAATGCCCCACTAATTTTTCATCTTGTGTGGTCTTGAACTGTGATTCTCCAGATTTCTGGTCTTGAATAACTTGGATTGTAGGCTTTAGTCATCAAGCCTTGCTTTCCCAAGAAAAGTTCCTTATTGCTATTTAATGCTCCTGTACTCTCTTGACTCCAGTAAGTCTTGGTTTGTGATTCTGTATATCTTATTGCTTATTTAGGTTTATCCCCCTTTTGAAGTATGTGTTTTATATTTTACAGCTTAAAGGAGTGAGAATTTTATTATCTGATTAACTATAAATGTAAGAAACATGATTATGTACCAGTCCCTGCTTCTAGCACTCTTGAGAATCTTATAAAATTCTGATTTTCAACGATATGAATAATTATTCAAATATAATATTCTTCCAATTTAACCTCCTTGAATAAGGCTAAATCCCTTTCAGATGTAATCTGGAATAACTTGACTCATCTTTTCTTTCTTTGTTTATGATTTTCTGGTCTAAGAACAATTATCACACCAAATTCTATCATTAAATAATTATTTTACTGCTTTTATGTGCCTAACACTGTTGTAATAAACAGAAACTATAATGGGTAAAAAAATATGCACACACACACCCTTCATCTTTCATATATATAAAATACATATGTATTTTACAATAAATCCTTCATAGAAGAATAAAGCAGAGAAGGGCATAATAGATGAACGATATTGGTGTGAAAGATGACAGCTTATCTACAAAAGGCCCTATAGGGGAGGCACACATATTTGGAGAAAATTAAAAAGAGATGAGAAAATTAAATGACAGTGACCACAAGAAAATGCCTTTCAGGGCTCTGAGAAAGGAAAGGCTAATGTTCTGAGGAATTCCCTGTCCTCAAAGAAAATAAACAAGTAGGAAATACTACATCTGAAAGGAGCAGCAGGAGGCAGAGGAAGAGAGGTAAGAGGTCAGAGGCCAGGTGGACAGAGTAGACCTTTCAGCTCAAGGGAGCACTTTCAGGATTTTAGCTTTTAAGCTGAGTGAGACTGTAAAGCATTGGAGGTTTTTGACATAGGACTGACAAAATCTGACTTACAGTTCTAACAGGATGAAGGTTATAAAGCAACTGGGAGTTGAGAACTGTTGGTGGCTAAAGCATGTAACCCTATCTAATCAGAAGGCTGAGATCTGTGGATCATTGTTCAAAGCCAACCCAAGAAACTTCATGCCCAAATAACCAATTAACGACCGAAAAGCTGGAAGTAGAGCTAAAGCTCAAGTGTTAGAGCACCAATATTGAGCCAAACAAAAGCTAAGGGAGAGTGCCCAGGGCCCGAGTTCAGTACCAACAAAATTACTCAATCAGTGGAAAAGTTAGGACTTGAACCCAAGTAATCTATCTCTTATTTTTGCTAATGTATTCAGCATAATTTAGTGATGTAGTCTTAAGGAAAAACACCCATACAAAATTTTACCAAAGTTTCTTTAAAATATAAGTGCCAAAAATTAGTGAGCACACAAAATCAACATCTTGAATTCAATACACGAAGTTTGCTGTTCCAGTACACAACCAAAGTTAAATAAAAGAAAATATACATCTTTACATTATGCAATCCTTCAGTGGTTGGTGGCATGGAGAAACCAGGAGAAAGTGAGTTGTTTATTTTTCTTTCTCTCTCTTTTTTTTAAATGCCACATTATTCTTTGAAATGAGCGCTTGAGATGGATTCTACTCTTAGGATAGGCTTCCAAATTTGAGCTACTTTAAAACAGAAAATTGCTGTTCATTTTCTTGAAGAATCCGTTGGCTTTAAAAAGTCTTGGCAGCAAAATACCAGCTTTTGGAGAGGTCTGACCTCAGGTAGCACAGACAATTACAAAATGCCTGGTGGAATAGCACTCTTGAGCAATCTCTCAGGTCACTCCTGAACTCTGAATGTCACAAAGCATTTTTGAAATTCATGCCCACAATAGAAGGAAAGAAAAGATACGGTCTCAAATGTCATGAGCTTTTTTATTTTACTAATATAATCATATATGCTTCAAGCTTTGTAGCCACTGATATCAAATGTACCCCAAAAGTACTTTCTTGATCAAAGATGCTTTGTTCATACCAAGTGGAAAGTTTTCTTTGGAGACAGGTATTATTTACATATAAATCCAGCTGGGAAATTCTTGTCCTGTCTCTGCTCAAAATGAGCTACCAATATCTTGCATATTTTAAGCACCTAGAAATTCTGTGGAAAATTACAAATCCCTGAACATACAACCTGGAAATGATATTAACAGTTCTGAGAATGAAGAATGAGTGTGAATATAATATATATATATATATATATCCATATATAATATATATACGTACCAGTAGTCCTGAGGCTTGAACTCAGGACCTACGTGCTGCCTCAAAGCTCTTTTTTTTCCCCCTCTACTACTTGAGCCATAGCTTTACTTCTGGCTTTTTGTAGTTAATTGGAGATCCTCAGAACTCAGTCTCCAGAAAAGCTAAGAATACAGGTGTAAGCCACAGGTAACTGGCTGAAAATATATTTTTAAATAATATCAGAGATTTCAAAACTTTGACAACTACCACCTTGGGCATATGTAGAGGAAGTTAGTCCTCACTTCTATTTTAACTGACTGTCAGACTTGGGTGCTTAATTATGGTTCAAGAATGATACCTCATATGCAATGGGAAGAAATACTCCTGAACTAGCATTGGTTTTTTCAATGTAAGAGAAGCTCCATGGTAACTAAGCAGGACGCTTCAGGCTGTATGGAAAATGGTGAATCAAAAGGTTAGCTACTAACGAACTTCTCTTGCAAGAGCACAAATTAACAGAATGCACAAATATTTCAAAACTCAGTCTCAGGTAATAGTTCATACATGGGTTGGACCTCTCTGTAATATTTCATGTCCTGGAAGCGTATTAATGGCTGTGCTGTGTAGTTATAAGTATTAAAAATTTTATAGTTAAGTTTCACTGCTCATTACTTTTGCACTAACATTCATTTTTTCCCACATCTCGTTTGATTTTCCTTCCCTTACAAGATGACAGATCTGCTGCCATTTCCTACTTTCTTACTGACAGTTTCCTGTCTTCTTTTATTAATGTTTAGGTCTTCAATTTGCTGCTCTAATGTGGCTGTATAAGAGTAGCTTGATTCATTTGCATCAAAGGAAGGACAGGAAAACACGCTAGCATGTTTGCTTTTTCTCCCGCTTCCTAGTTCTTTAAATATAAAAATGTTTAAGGAGATAGAATCACCCACTATAGCTTTCCATCACAGTTTAAAAACACAGTTTCTTTTTTATTGTATGAGTACAATAGAAGGCCTATACTTTAAGTCCCCTCACCATGCCTTTTGTTGGAGATGGATAAAATCCTATTTAATTTTTGTATACTTGTATCAAATTCATGCATATAGCTACAAATTGCAGGATGCATTGCATAGAGAATGATATACACAGAGAATGATATACACATTTTATTAAATATACAGTATAATAAACTTCTAATACCTATTGTCTTTGGGGGCAGTAGTAGGGTTTGAACTCAGGGTTTTGTGCTTATTAGGGTAGGTCCTCTGCCTGAGTCACACCTCTCATCTTTTTGGTGTGGTTGTTTGTTAGATAAAGTTTTGTTCTTTGCCCATACTGGCCTAGACCATGATCCCCCTATTTGAGCTACCTACTGGAGCTTGAACAGTAGACCCATGTTGTCAGGTTCAACTTTTTCTGTTGAAATCAGGTCTCACAAACTATTTTTTCCAACTGGCTAAAAAGCACAGTGCTCCTGATTTCAGCTTTTCTTGTAGCTAGGATGACAAGTGTCCATCAACACACCGGTCTGTTGGTTGAGAGAGGGTCCTCACAAACCTTTAACCCAGATTGGCCTCAACCTTCAATCTTCCAGATCTCTGCCTCTCTGGTAGCAAGGACTACAGGCATGAGCTACCAACACCTGGCACCATTTTTGTCTTACTAAGAAGACTTTGCTTCTTGAAACTGAAAACAAAGCAGTTGTTTTTCTTTTTGTAATATTGTAAAGATACTGTACAGAGGGATTACAGTTTCATGAGTTAGTTACTGAGTACATTTCTTATTGAGCATTGTTACCCCCTCCTTTGTTTTCCCCCTACCATCCCTTCCCTCCCCAAGCTGTTGTTTTTCTACATTTTCAACATAGTGATGGTCCATAAATATCATCTGAGTGGGTTAGTGGCTAGGTGATTGAAGGATGGATACTTTTCATGCAATCTTTACTGACCTAATGTTAAACCAGCAAACAGGAGTAAATCACTCATCTTTGAGTTCTAATTTATTTTTTAAAGCCAAGGAAAAATGCTGGCTATATCAGAAAACACACAGTAGTATCTTTAAAAGTGCCCAGAGTTTTGAATGTCCAAACCTGTTTCCCCAGAAATGATGTTGTAACAAAAATCATCATCTAGCACATAAATTTATATTGCTGGACAACGTGATTGATATTTTTGAATCATTGCATGAATCTGTGCTCCTGAAGTTCAACTCTTTTACAGAGCATTACAGTTCTGGAAGATGGAAGAGATTCTATCTGTCCTAATATATCTCCTTTGGAATGACTTTTTATTCTCTATTTCTATGTAGGAAATGTAGTAAATCTATGTAGGAAATATGGTAAATGGATCTATTATATGTTTATGTTTTAAATCTTAACCCAAATGTGCCTGTCTAATTGGACACAGGGGAAATGATAGTAATTGGTTGACATTGTAAGTTCCAGAGAAGTTTCATACTTGAATGGCTTTGCTTCTGTGTCTAAATGTGCTTTTAAAAAGAATTCTTTGATTAAAGAATTTGCAAGAACAGAAAATTAAATATTAATTCCCAATATGCCTAAAACCAAACGTGTAGGTCAATGAGAAAAATAAAGTTTGAAAACTTGTTTAAAATGAACCAACTCATCATACTTAACAAATGCTAAACTGTAAATTAAAGTTCACCTGTTTTAGCAAGTATTTAGAGCAATACAAAAGTCACAGGGAGAGAAGGCCCAGAACAATACTCCCAATGCCTAGAAGAATGAGATTGCATATTTGTAATCAAAGCAATTTATATTGCTTGCAAATAAAATCCTTCCCCAGAACTGGATTTATGGAGACATCTTTCTAAATCCTGAGGAAGTCATTTTTAGTCTACCTAAATTATGTTAAGATTTTAATAGGCGTTAAGTACCCATAAAGCTGCATAGTTTCTTTGGAATAAAGCTGTAATTTATGCCCAAATGTATCTAAATTTCAAATAGCAATAAATGTCAGAAGAAAAGGCCTTATTTTCCCTCCTTTGCATATTGAGAATTTGCCCTTGAATTTACCTAAAACCAGCAGTAAGTTGTGACTGATGTGAAAAATAAACAAACCAGAACTGTTATATAAGCAGAAGGCTTTGAATAGATGTAGAAATAGGCTCTGAACTGAAGTCCACATAAGTTGTACCCTGTAGTCCTCACTTGTAAGTCAAGGTGACCAGAATGTTCCCATGATGATAATGTATGAATGGCAGCATAGCCTATTCATAGAGGATGAATTGACTGAAGAAGCTCATATGGAGCCAATGAAGTCGATACACAGATTTCATTTCCAGTATTACCAGACAATTGGATTTTTTTTTCCAGGTCCAAATTTAGTGTTGTACACAAATTTACCTTTCTCCTCTTTGTAGCCTAAGTCTACTATCAAACTTTAAGAATTGCATGCTCCTCCTAAAGATCATGCCAGCCTTCCAGCCTCTTAGTCTATGTTTTCATGTGTAATACACACAAGTATTGACTTGCAGAAAAACACTCTGTCATTCCAGATCCATTTCATGGAGAAGGTCCATGAAGAATGAAGTATCCCACCAGGAAAGGCTTTCTTGTTTATCATCCAAAAGACCTTACGCACTGGCTGTGGAATTTAATATGACTATTGTTTATTGAGCCAAAAGCTTACCTTCTGCACAACCCAGCCTTAATTAATGAGAGAATTACTTTCCAAATTAGAATCCTTTCTTGTGAAACTCATCATTCTTCTAAAGTTAGGACTAAGTTTTTTTTGTTGTTTTGTTTTCTTCTTTTCTTTTTGGTCATGGGGCTTGAACTGTGGGCCTCGGCACTGTCCCTCAGCTCTTCAGCTCAAGGCTAGCATTCTACCACTTGAGCCACAGTGCCACTTCCAGTTTTCTGATGGCTTATTGGAGATAAGAGTCTCACAGAGTTTCCTGCTGGCTTTGAACCATGATCCTCAGATCTCAGTCTCCTGAGTAGCTAGGGTTACAGGCATGAACCACCGATGCCTGGCTTAAAAGTAGGTTTTATGTCGATTAAAAGTTGGCATCAAAAGTTTAGACAACCAGTCTAAAGCTTAGTTCTAGTTGGAATGCCCTTATTCTTATCGTGAACAAAGGAATGACAGACCATCGTGAAGTTACCCTATTAGTTAAATATCCAGCACCATCCTTCAAACCTACTAGCAACTCAGAGAGGGATAAAAGTAGTTTCCCTTCCAATCTTTTTCTCCTAACTGGGAGAAGATTAAAAGGCAGTTAGCTGCTATGTAGTTTGCTATCCAATTAGCCAATTGCTCTATGGAGAAAAATATGTTATCACAACTTCTGCTTTGTTATGGCTTATTATGCTGATACTCCGAAAGTGTCTGCAGTAGAAGTAGAAGGAGAGGAAAGCACCAGGCTGTGGCTATTTAAAAGAGATGAATGACAGGAAGCCAAAGTGACCAGGATGGCAGAAGAACCAAGATTCTCCCTCAGGTCGGCAGAAAGTTGTAGGGGACAGAGCTGTCCTAATGCAGTCAGGAAAAACCACAAAGGCCCTTCTCAAACACACCACAGACAGGACAGAGTATGCCCCATGACCCATTTCTAGGACACAAAGGAGCTCAAAAAGAGTTGGGTTGAAAATTAGAGAAGATTAAAAGACTTTCTCTATAAAAGAAGCTAAGAGCTCATTTCTTCTTCTTATTGCACTTGCTTCAAGTGACATTTTAAAATATTCTATTCTTACATAAGTAACAGATGATTATGTAAACAATAGCCTGTTAGCCAAATGGCCATGGCTGGCATCTTATTACTGAGCAGAAAGAGGCTGTATTCACTTAATGAAGTAGGTTGACTCACATATTCACCTGATGAGTGGACTGATAACGGATTGTCAATTCTGAAGGCAAAGCCAGCCTGGATTACCTTTCAGCTCTACCACTTGCATCAACAGCGGTCTGCCTATATTATGGGCATAAAAACTCAGAACGAGTCTGAGTGAATGATTGAAAAGATGAAGAAATAAACTAAAGGGTAATAATTCTCCCCTGCTTGTCCATCTTTACCCTCCCTAGCAAAGTTAACTAAAATGATTCACAACCGATGCCAGCTAATCCTCGTAAATTATCTCCACACATCAGAATGTGTCGAAATGTACTTCACAGATTCATATTTTCTTCTAAGAAAGATACTTTGGAAAATCAAGAGTTAGGATAGTTTCCCAACAGATTTCATTAGTTAAATCCTTCACTGATGTTTAACTTTTCTTCATTGACTATCACATTAGTGACACCAGTGTTATGAGGATCGTATGCTCCCCAGGTTAATCTGAACATTATGTCTAGGAGGATACTGTGAGACAATGTTGTAAATAGGTCAACATAAGAACAGTACATTCAAAATTATCATTAGACTGTGTCCTTGAGCCACCTCCAAAGAGAGCACTTGAGTGCATAGCAAGTGTCAGCTGGGGCTCTGGGGCTTAGGGCCCAAAACTTGTTCTAAACGCATGCACTGCCTGAAGCTCTCCTGATGCTGCTTGTGATGGACAGGTGGCCGCCTGCTCCAGGTTGCAGCACTGCATTCCCCTCAGATGACCACCATCTTGCAGAATAAATGGAGTCTAACTGCCTCAGGAGCTCCATCTGTCCAAAGACAATTGGCTCACATGCAACTCTAAACTTCCTTCCCCAAATCCTTTGAAAAGGACACTACAGGTCCATATCAGTTTGCATTGAACTTGCCAAGCGTGTATTGAAAATGTGTATCATCATTACAAATCCATAGCACTTATAATTAAAATGCTGAGTTGTTTTTGTACAATGGCTTTTAATCACTCTTTTCTTTCATTTTAAGTTGCTGTGCAAAGAGGTTTGGATTTGACACATTAGATTATGAATACATTGAATCTTGATCAATATCACCCCTTCCAACAGTCTCCTCCATCTTTCTCCCATTGTATCCATATGCGATTCCCTTCTCCCATATGTGCATTGAATATAATGATTGTATTTTCCCACCTTTTATGAAGATTTCCAGGTTTTAAACTTGATTGTTTTCTTGAATTTCTTTAGTAACTATGTTTACCATGTCTAGTGTTAAACATATAAACATGAACATTTCCTCATATTGTATGAATCAGGGTTGGAAAAATGAGAAAGTATTTCATCTTTGGAAATACTGAATCAATTGTCTGTTACTTGATGATGTGAATTCTTTTGTACGATTTCCCTTCAAGATACATATAATAGTTTTTCTATTAAGTACATTCATTTTTCCAGAAACATTGTAACTTTGAACAAACACACATACAATAATCTTTTAGAAAATTGGATGAAGCTATTTTTAATGATAAATTAAATATGTATAGTCATCAGACCATCATTTGACCACTTATGGTTCTGCTATGTTTTATATAAAACTGTGGTAAATTTGGTCTAAACAAATTCCAGAGTTAGATGATTCACTCTTAGTCATTTTACTTAAATAACAACTAATAAATCTTTGCAGTTTTATTATCATCCTGATACAAATAAGGAGAAAACACACTAGATAAAGAAAGAAAAACTAGACTACATATTCTTTTTAAAATTTTATTGTAAATGCTGTACATAGGGGTTACAGTTAAGGTAATGAGGACATTTCCTGTCAAGCATTATTACCCCTCCCCTTCTTGTTTTCCCACTGTCCCTCTCCTCCCCCATGTCCCTCGATCCTCACCCACCACCCCCTGCCATCCCTGCAGCCTGAAGTTGTAAAGGTCGTTTCCAATATACTGTTTTGTGGGTATCATTGTGGCAATGGGTCATCCTGTGTCCTTGTTTCAGCATTTTGTTATTCCCCTTCCCCTCCACAAATTAGACAAGTGTATATATAAGGTGCAGGGTAACAAAATCAAGTACAGAGACAATAGGGGATATACCATAAGGGGAAAAGCATACAAAAGAAACAAAAAAATACATAATACATTAAAAATAACAACAACAAAGAAAGACCTCTTCTATCCATATCTTGGGGTTCATTTCACTTAGCGTCATCTTTTTTTTTTACTTTTTTATTTTTTATTTTTGCCTATCATGAGGGCTGAACTCTGGGCCTGGGCGCTGTCTCTCAGTGTTCTACCACTTGAGCCATAGCACCACTTCTGCCTTTTGTCTGCTTATGTGGTGCTGAGAAATCAAACTCAGGGTCTCATGAATGCCAGGCAAGCACTCTATCACTGAGCCAACTTCCCAGCCCAAATTAGCATCATCTTATATGGTCATATGTGCATAACTTTTGAGGTTTTCTGCTCATCTGATAAAATTATCCTAGACGTATATTAATTATTGCAAATGAGGCAGAGATATGCGGACTGTGGCTTGAAGTCAACTCAGACCATGAGACTCTTAACAGCTCATGGACAATGCCCAGGCCATAAGTTCAAGTCCCAGTGTTCACACACACACACACACACACATACAGACACACACACACACACAAAATAGAATGAAGTGAGAAAATTGTGATAAAAGAATCAATAAGGTGAAAGGAATTTAAAATTTGAAGCAAAGATTGACATCATTTTTCCAAAACAGCCATGATGGAGTCTTCCCAGTGATGTGGCTTTTTGTGTGCTATATAGCCTTTAAGGACAGGATTATTCCTAGAACTGAGAGAAATATGTCCTGTATTATCTTCATAAAGAAACATACGATGGAAGGCATTGTTTGACTTGAAAGTTTAGATCTGACACAATTGACAAACAGTTCATAAAAATGGCAGTATCTTTATCGTATATAAATAAATTTTATGTTAAAGTTCTTCAATGGTGTAATACAATGGCCCTAAAATTTTGGTTTAGTGGAGCATTTCTGTGACATATGAATGTGTGTGTGTTAGAGCCAGGCATTTGTATAGAGATGGAGTTAAGGAAGAGATTCTCAAGGGAAGGCAACACTAAGCATTCTCCAGCAAAACTGGGGAAACAGTAGCTTCATGTTATCTAGAATGAATTAAGGATCTGAATCATTGCCATGCACACATTCTTACTTAGTTTCTAAGGTCAGAAGTTGATTCTGTGAATGGTTATTTTTTCTTTTGTATGTTTTATTATATTAACATTTTAGTAAAAATAATCCAAACATTCCTTATATCATCTTTATTATTCACATAATTGAGATCAAATAATATCTGCTTGTGTGTTTTGACATGGAGTCTTTTTATCATTGTGTTTCTATGTCTGTCTGTATGTGTGTGTGTGTGTGTGTGTGTGTGTCTGTGTGCACGTATATATGTGTGTGTTTTTCTTTCTTCCCTCTCACATCCTATTAGCATCTGACCTTGGCTTCACTTAAAATGGTTAAAACCTCATGATATCAATTCATATCTTCTCTGTATTCACATGGGCTTTTCTGTGGGCATGATCTGGGCCTTGTCTGTTGTGCTGTGTGTACAAGTTACTATTTAGTTTAACTTAAATAGGTTCCAGTTCCAGGCCTCAACACATACCAGAAGCTCTAGCTCATATGATTTTATAGGCACAAAAACAGATACAATAGTGTCTACCTAGGTGAGCTGCATGATTGTTTTAGAGAAATTCAGCCAGGATGAGTAGTCAGCAGCAAAGATGGTCTTCAGTCCTACAGCTGATGTTGTCCACAGAAACACTTTCTGCTTAGGTTATGCTTTTGCAATACAGCCATTGGTAAGTTCAAACACGTCCAATTCCTTTCCAATTATTCTGTGTGTAGGTAGCTAAAATTACACTTCTTATTTCATCTTGATCATCTCTTATTGTATTATTGTATTATTTCACCACTAGCCATGGCCTAGTGGTTAAGATGGAAAATTAGTATGTTAACTTAGACAAGAGTATTCCATATGTTAAACATTGTAAATATACAATGCAAGGAAAGTAGTGAATAATTTCTATCAGGATGAAATGGCTCTGGCATACAGTAGACACCATAGTTTAGCCTAAGTTCAATTTTTAGGAACTAGATTCAAATGATCAATGAGAAAACAACTCTTCTGGTGCGCTTTTCAACAGTGATAAAAATATCACAGGGATTTCCAGATTTAGAGACATTGAAACTGAAAAAGATGCAAAAAACACCGATGTCTGTAGTTTACTTACCTGCCATTTTCTCAGGAGCATGCTTATTTTGTTAGCACACATGCATAGAACATGTCCACTTCTCCTTTGTACCTCCTTCATCAAGAAGTATGTGTGTATGTACATGTGTTTTATTTGCTTTTTCTTAATGTTTTATCTTTAAATGAAGAGAGACAATTATATTTATCCATCATACATAGCATGGTGTTTTGAAATACATACACACACAAACACATTATAAATGGCTAAGTTGGTGTCATTACCACACAGTTGTCAACTGGTGTGGTAGCAATACTTAAAAAGATACCCTCGGTACTACTCAAGATTGCACACTCTTCTTGTACTATGTGTAATGTGTAGTATGTAGACATTATTATTCAGCATGATTGACGTGGAACTGAGTAAGAAAGTAGCATGTGGTATGGCTGTGATGCATTATTCCCATAAAACTGTGCCCAGAAATTTCTTTGATCTTTGTAATTAATGACTAGAAGTTTTGTAGTTAGAGAACAAGTCTGGCTGGAACTTACATTGTGTAATTTACCTACATTTGGAGAACAGTTATAATGCCCCACACCTGGAGCCAAATGTCTAAGGGACAAATGATGCTCCCCTTCACCCTGTATCTTGTAGCTTACCTAGGCTTTTGCTCACCAGGTGCTCACTGAGAACATAAGGCATGCTCAGCGTGCACCAGTGGCTGAATTCTGCCATCCCCAGCAAGCCAGCCAGCCACTCCACCCTTCCTCCCCATCTCTATTTCGTTGGGAGTTCGAAAAGACTTAAGTTATACATTTGAAAAGTAATTTAGTTTGTAGCTGAAAATATTTTTTTGGCCTCTTTGACATTCGAAACTGCCACATTGTTAAGAAAGAGGCCATTACGGAAACGTGACGTTTCTCCTGCAAGTCCACAGTGCTTTCCCTGCTTCTTCCCCTTCTGGAAATAGGTCCCCTGAGCTGCATTGGAAAGCACAATCTTCTCTCTTAGAACAGAGTAAATACCGTTAGCCCCAGTGAAAACAGACGGTTGGCGCGATCATTTTTAACAGCCCTGGAGATGTCCATATGCTCTTCAGCAATGTGACATCTGCGTGCCCCTTTGGCTGCGGAGTTGTACTTTAAACAGAAGCAAGTTTTAAGCAACAAGGTGTCAAACTATTCATCCATAGGAGGCAAATCAGTCCTCTTACACCCCTGAGTACAATCAGCAGAAACCCTCAGAGTGCACTTCACCACCCATCCTCCCCAGACCTACAGTATGTTCTTTTAATGCCATTACATTACCGTGCCTCCTAGCCAAAAATTTTCACCAGGTAAAATACTCATTCAATTAGCAGTAGTAGATTCACTAACTAACTGCTGTGCTGGCATTCCCCACCAATGAGATGTGAGCATAGCCACTGGCTACAGGATGGTACTTCCGTGTCTACACTCTATTTGAAATAGATAGAGGCTGCTGACTCGATTGTGGGCATATTCTATAGTAATGAAGAAAAATAAAGTGCACAGTGTAAGATGGGTGTAAGTTGATTCTCAAGACTCCATTTTAATCTTGAACCTCTAGATAAAACAGCATATTACATAACTCTTCTAAATATTATCTTATGTCCTTTAAAATAATACTCCTCCATTCTTGGCCATTTATGGGCTTATCAGAACAAGAAAGAATGAGGGAAGAAAGGATGGAAGGAAGGAAGGAAGGAAGGAAAGAAGGAAGGAAGGAAGGAAGGAAAGAAGGAAGGAAAGAAGGAAGGAAGGAAAAGGAAGGAAGGAAAGAAGGAAGGAAGGAAGGGGAAAGGAAAGAGGGGATGGGAAAGCATGTGAAAAGAAAAGTAAGGGAAGAGAAGGGAAGGGAAAGAGAAACTAGTTATAAAGTTACCATTGTATGGTATTCTCCATGGATATTTTCCTGTTTTTACATAATCTGGGCTTTTTGTTGTTGTTGGTGGTGGTGGTCTTGGAGCTTGAACTTTGGGCCCGGGCGCTGTCCCTCAGCTCTTCAGCTCAAGGTGAGCATTCTACCTCTTGAGCCACAGCAGTTTTCTGAGTGGTTTATTGGAGATAAGAGTCTCATGCACGAACTTTCCTGCCCAGGCTGGCTTTGAGCCTCTATCCTCAGATCTCAGCCTCCTCACAGGTGTGAATCACCAGTGCCTGGCATAATCTGGGGGCATTTTGAACATAAGGCTAACAAAACTAGTTGGAGGGTAATTGAATAGCAAACATATCTGAGAAGCTAGAGTATGCATTAAGAGTTTATGCATTTCATCTCTACTTTACGGAGATTAGTTAACGTTTCAGAGAAGCGTGTCTCTCAGGCTAGAGATGGGTTGGGCCAATATCAGCAGCTCATCATGAGCTCAAGTCCATGCTTCTGTGGTTCAGCACCACTGGCATGAACAGAGGATGCCAGTCTCTCACCATGTGCCCTGTGGTGATCATTGATCAGGTGAATAATTGGTCTAATCTCTGATCTACAGGGTCCATATCCTACCATACATGCATACATACATACTCATCAACTTGACCTATGGTACTAGTATAAACTCTTCATAAACTCTACAACTTTCTTCTCTTCCATCTTAGCTATGGCTAACAAGAACTTCAATAGGGCAGTTTCATAAAGTAAGCATTGCTTTGAGAGTTTGATTAGTTTAATTTGAAAGTTTAAAAATAATACTTAAAAGTTAAGTGTATTAATTGAATTATATTTGTTCTTCAATGTTTAGATTGTATTCCCATTCAGCAATCTCAAGGTTTTTATTAAATAATGCGAAGTAACATTTCAAAAGACTGTTTTAAAGGAAGAAAATTAACTATCAAAATGTATATATCAATTTACCTAAGAGATATGCTCTTATTTGTTTTCATTTTCAATATCTAGATTCAGTTAAAATTAGATGTTTTCAGTTAAAATTAGATGATTTAAAATGGGACAGCTCTTGGAAAATAATATTTTATACATGTCTATAAGAGAGAATCATGTTATCTGTTTTGTATTTTCTGGGAATTAGTATTTGAGGGAAATTGTAGAAAACAAAGTATTAAGAGAATTAAAACATTATTCAAAGAGGAAAGAGAATACCATAATCTATGATCTTTTACTAGGGGTACTTTTTCTCCTTAAGAAGAGCATAGTTTCTCTTAGGGAAAATTAAGGTTGGCCACACTTCAGAGCACCCGATAAATACTTTGATGTTCAATAAGAAAGAAAACAGGGTGTTGCTTTTGTGAAGAAAATAATACCAGTTTCAGCCAAAGAGTATTGTCATGTATATTTTACCAAGAATAAAAATTCCTTTATAATAAACTAGTATAAATATTTGTTGTTTGAAAACAAATAGAATACATATTAAAAATAATTAAAACAAAACACACCAGTTAACATATTTATTGCCTACCTAATATATCTATATTTATAAATATAAATCTATCTCTTTATATATCTACAACTGACATATATTGTAGAGTGTGTGCTTTATATCAAATATATTATAGTATAGATATGATTTAATCTATATAGTCTATAATCTATCATATAACTGTTTATCTATAATTTATATAGATGAGTATATCTAGATACAGACAGATACATAGTTATATAGAGAGAGATAAATTGTCTACCTAATGTCTATCCGACTAAGTAAAAATATCTGTTTCTTTAACCACTGGAATACTTTTAGTAAAGTTGGATATTATTTTAAATACCTCTTAGTGGGCTGGGAAGGTGGCTCAGTGGTAGAGTGCTTTGCCTCGCATGCAGGAGGCCCTGGGTTCAATTCCTCAGCACCACATAAGCAGAAAAAAGCTGGAAGTGGCGCTGCAGCTCAAGTAGTAGGGCATTAGCCTTGAGCTGAGGGACAGAGTTCAGCCCCCGTGAAAGACAAAATAAATAAATAAAAATAAAAGTACCTCTTAGTTATTTACTGTAGGGGAATGGGTTAATGTTATTAAGTAAGATATGGCAAAGCAGAACAATTTATTCCTTCATGCTCCCTCCATGAATAAAGCTAATATTCTGGAAAGAAACTGGCAAAAAAATTCTCCCCGCATCCTTTTTTTTTGAGATTCTTGTTTTCTTTTCTGATCTATTTTCCAAATCAGTGACTGCTTGGTTGCTGTAACCATAGTTCAAACTTTACATAATACAATTTAAGTTTAGAAAGTATTTGTTTCTTAGAAACAGCCTGTGCTGTGGTATTGTTTTGGGATGTAGAATCCCCTGCCTGGAAGAGTGTAAGTCAACGTCAAAGCCACCACACCCTACGTTTCAAATAGCCTCACTCAGGAGAGAAGCAGTAGGCTTGTGAGATTCAGTATAAGGCTCTTGCAAACCCAATTCAAAGAATTAGTGGCTTTCTTTTTGTTTTGGTAACCAGAGAATCAACTTAGCTATCTACGTTCCCCTTGCATCCACGGAAGGAGAAAAATTCAGGCAAGTTGGTTAACACAGTGAACGGGATAAGAAAGTCTACATGTCAGATGCAGCCACTCAACAGAGGCGTGAGGAAGGGCAGAGATAGGAGATGTTTGTGGCATGGGCATGTGACAGGAGGATGGCACTTCATCTCCAGCCATCTTCAAAGTCTAGACATGAGCTTTAGGTTTAAATGGAGGACTAATTAGAAGCAGGTGCTAAAAGGTAGGCATAGAGTTCTAGTTACAGGTGTGGCTTTGTGAAGTGCTCTCTCCGCTGTGGATCACTTGAGGGGGCTCCCCGGAGATGACTGTTCCTGCTCCTGGATGCAGACCCACCATCACAGATAGATAACTCTTTTGAGGATGTCTTTCCTGGTGCCCAAGGTGATTTGCACAGTAGAAAAGAATGGCTTAGACCAAAGACGCATGACATGCACCATGGAGGTAGAGATACCAAGCTTTTCTCCTGCTACGGGTTCATTTCTGGGTCCATGTAAGAAGTCAGGTTTGTTGGTTTGTTTGTTTTTCAGCCCAAACTATTTAAGTCAACCTGGGCCAAATGGACTTTCCATCACCTGACAGTGGGTTGTCTTGAAGGGGAGCCAAACAGCACGAGCCTGGGGGATTTGAGTACTTTTGGAAGATGGCCTGTGAGAAATTAATTCCCATTGGTCCAGTCCACAGGGCTGAGCTCCCCTGTGAGTGAGGACATTTTAATGGTACTGCTGAGTTTCCTCACAGAGACCCAGGACCCCTTTCTCCCATGGCCATGACCCACAGCTCTCCACTATCCGATATTTGTCACCCTTCATCATTCATGGCTGTCTGCCACTTATCACTTTTGATCCTACTCACTCAGGGTCTTCATGCCATCTTTCTGAATGACCAAGGAAACATCCAACCGAGTTTAGTGGAGGATTCAAGAAATGCTTGTGTTATTTAAAAAGGACAAGAGAGAAAGACGTGACATGTGCGCCTTTATCAGGGAAATAGCACACTGTTTTAACTGCTTCATGTTCTCTGGTCATGTTTTCCTCCCTTACCTTAAGACAAATTCAAATTCAGTTAAGTTCACAGTTCTTCATGGCTGATTTAAATAATCTTGGTTTGAACTGACTTTTTCCCCTTACCTTGCACCGCCATCCTGCTAGACACTTTTTATTTGATTTTTTTTTTTTTTTTGCTTCTGAGAATCTTTTCTTTTTTTCTTCTTTTTTGTGGGGGCAGTTCTAAAGTTTGCACTTTGGCGTTCCAACTCACATACTCTACCACTTGAGCCACGCTCCTAGACCTTTTTGCTTTTGTTATTTTATAGACCAGGGTTCTGAGTGTGATCCATTTACCAGTAGGGTACCTGGGTCTCAGGCAGGTGACTCCATGCTAGATAGTGTTTTTATGATAGGGACTTAGTTACTAACAAACTCACAACAACAACTAATCTTTTGTTTTTGTTTTTGCTCCAAGCTTTTATTGTTATTATTGTAACAGAGTTGTGCTCAAACTTGCCACTCTCCTGCTTTCTTTGCTTCCTGAGTTCTGTGTTACCTTACTAGGCAATATATTTTTTAATGTATTGGGGATTGAATGAACCCAGAATTTCATTTCAAGTGCCCTACTACTTGAACTATATATACCCTAGCCCCATAATTTTGTTGGGAGCTAGTTTTATACATAGAGATTCACAAATACGTTGAATCAATTGCTTTCAGACATTTTATATATATATATATATATATATCTTTTATATATATATATATATATATATATATAAGATCTATTCTCATTACTGTTCTAATCTGTTCAGCAGACCTCACTGGTTATTCAATCTAGAGATCTGACTTCATTCTGCTAGAGATAATTATCCCATTAAAGCCCCAAACTTCAACACCTTCCTAAATTTTTTACACTCTACTTGTCAGAAAAAGTAATATAAAAAGGCACCATAACAAAAAGAGATTCTTCATCCTTCATGATTTTAGCAGAGACGTTAGTTGCTCCTCCCAGCCCTTCCTCTTTCGTCCTAGGAACAGTCTGGCTAGAAAAGGTGGTTGGAATTTTTAAAGGCCTTTGACAAAGAGCTGCTTAGTCTGTTTCTGTTGTTTCTCCTAAACTGTGCTTTGTGGCTATCAGAAGTGCTTGGCATGACTTGTGAACCTTATCAAGGCTCTAAAGCAATCCTGCCCTTGTTTCCATAGTGCACATCTATTTCCATGAGAATGAAGGGCTTGACAGAACAGCAGTTTTCTGCGTGTTGATCCTGGCTGGTGAGACATCTCCAAGACCCAGCCAGTATTCCTTGTTATGCTAATCGTAAACTTGGGCTAAGTGGACCTTTTTTTTGGTACAGCTTCAACATTCCTTATTTAAGGAAACCAAGAAAAGGTTCTGTGTTTTTCCATACATCACTGGAGGGTTTCTAAAGACTAAAAATAGAGTGGAATACATTTACATACTAAAAACAGGGAGTGATGAGAAAGGAGAAGAAATAGAAGATGGCAGCGTTGTGAGTAATTAGGAAAACCTTCTGAAAATCAGACTTTCTCACAAGGCATAGAAAAATGAGTGTCACCAGTGAAATAAGACTGTGCCAAAAACAATTATTCTGACATCTATAAGCAAAATAGAAAATGTGGCTTTTCTGACCACATCATTTAATAAAAACACCTTTAATATAAAAGCTCCCTGGTGGAGGGAAATCTGATACTGTAAAGAATTCTTTATTTAAGGAAATCTGATACTGGCACAATCTTAAGAAATGTTGAAAGTAGGGAGAAATTATTTCTGAAAGAGATTAGGTGGTTACCTAGCTACATACAGACACTGAGAAATCTACCTCTCTTCTTCCCGTGCACACTTGCTTTTGCCATTTTCTGCTTTATCTTTATTTTATTGTATTTATTTTTTACCTCCTGCATGTATATCTTTTTAGGTGCTAGGGTAAAGGTGATGTCCAGTTATATAAGTCAGGTTCATTTACAAGTTGTATAGTTCATTTGCAACATAGGGTCTAGTGAATGTCACTACTGTATTAGTTAACCCTCTGTTTTTAAATGTCAACATGCTACATGTTTTATTATTTTGGTAAGTGTGTGTGTACATATGAACACACACAGGTATTATTTATTGTCATTCATGTACACTGTTTCATCAGCTGATAAAATAGGAGTTGGTATGTGCTTGAACTTTTTACTTGGCATGTAATTGGCACTAAACACTTTTCAAAGTGAAAGTAGACCAGTGGCTGTAAAAACAATTCATGTGGTTATTCTATTCTTTTGCAAAGAACCAATGATGTCTATCAGTTCTAGAGCAAGGCACCAGCTTCTGAACTGAGATGTGGAAGCAACAACAGCGAAGGGCCTCCAGTGACAGCTCTCCTGATAGCAAAGCTAGAAATTTTAAGAGCGTAAAAAAACAGATGATGAGGTTAAAAACAATTAGTGGGAAAGTGAGTGTGAAAAGGGAGGATGAGACTAATCTTCGTTTCTAGGAAGACTATTTATTATTGAGGTTAGTTTATAGATATCACTGTATACCCAAACTCACGGACTTGCCATTGTTTTCCAGTTGTTTGTAATTACTACACAGAAAATATATGTTGTTACCATAGTAATGCACATAGCACCCTCTGGCATCCCTCTTTCCATTCCCCCTATGCAACCCTATGGCATTGCATTTACTCTAAATTTTATCTAGTTAATTGATTCCACCTGATACTTACTAGCATGGCAAACCAACATAAATTACAGCCTTAAAACGGGTACACAAGATGACCATATAACCTGATGGTAAATGAAATGAACCCCAAGTTAGGGACACAAGAGGTTTTATCTTTGTTGCTGTTCTTTTTATGGTACTTATAATGTACTATGTGATTTGTTTGTTTCTTTGTTTGTATGGATGTTCTTCCTCCATGGTACAATCCCTGTTGTCACTGTATTTGATTTCAGTACCCTGCATCTTCTATATACATTTTTTTCTAATTTGGGGAGGGGAAGGGAAATAACAAAATGCTGAAATAAGGATTTAGGATGACCCATTGTACTAATGAGATGTACAAGACAGTATGTTGAAAATGAACTTTACAACTTTGAGGAGGAGGGAGGCTGTGGGAGAAGGGAGGGAAGGGAGGAGTTGAGGAGGTGGGGAGGGAAGGGATGGTAGGGGAAAAACAAAGGAGGGTGTAACAATGCTCTTAGGAAATGTACTCATTACCTTGCTCACCTAATTGTAACCCCTCTGTACAGTATCTTTATAATAAAAATATATATTAAGAAAAAATTGTTACACAGAAGGAAGGACCTAAAATGTTTTTATTTTGAAGATATAAGGGACAGCTTTTTTTTATTTCTTTTTTTATTGTGAAAATACTGTACAGAGGGGTTACAATTACATAGGCAAGATAATGAGTACATTTCTTTTTTTTTAATTTAATTTAATTTTATTTGTGAACATACTGTACAGAGGGGTTACAATT
>NW_012267338.1:5482557-5500787 GCF_000151885.1 Dipodomys ordii
GGGCAATGTCATTCTTTCTGATGGAGGCATAGAATTCCATTGTGCATATATACCACATTTTCTTGATCCATTCATCTGCTGAGGGGCATCTGGGTTGGTTCCATATCTTAGCTCTGGTAAATAATACTGCAATAAATATAGTTGTGCTGGTAGCTTTAGTGTGGTCTTGTTTGTAAACATTTGGGTAAATGCCCAAAAAGAGCTTTATTAAATTAGAGAACATTGACAGGTGAACTGGTTTATGTGTAAAAGTCTTAAATTTGTTCTTTGACAAGTTGACTTGGAAGTGTGGAATCTCTAAAATGGTCACTGGACTGTTAATAAAACAGAGTAAAAACAAAAACAAAAATCCTGGAGTTTACTGCAGTAAGCAATGACACCATAAAGGTTTTAGTGTGGCAAAGAGAGATGTCATTGGAGAGATATTAATTAAATCATGTGGGAGGGAGGCTGGGAGCAAGAATTTTAAGGTGGGCCTTTGAAAGCAGGAAACTAATTGGGTGTAGGCAATATTCTTGAAATGATAGCATTGTTGGGCACAGCAAGCCAAAGTTTGTGAAATGCTCAGGTGGACTGGCTAATCACTCAAAATTGATCTGCAAGAGTTTCTGGAAGCACACAATGGAGGGACTTGTTTTTATTATTTTTTATAGGATTACAGTATTATCTTTTCTAAGTAAGAATTTACTAGAGCAAACAATGAAGACAGAGTTTTATGAATGTGGGCTCCATTTTCAGAGGTAGCTTCTGGAACATGTAAATGTAGGTGTTGAAGAAACAGTTGGAGCTCAGAGAAATAGTATAAAATATAATCAGGATGTAGATTCTAATAAAGATCTAGAGATGGTTCTGTTCAAAATCACTCTAAGAAGCTAGACGCTGGTGGTTCGCTCAGGGACTATTCAGCAGGCTGAAATCTGAGCATCACTGTGGAAACCCAGCCTGAAGAAGGAAAGTCCATGAGATGATCTTCTATTAACCTGCAAAAAGCTGGACTTGGAGCTGTAACTCAAGTGTTAGAGCACTTAAAAGCTAAAGGACAGTGCCCAGGCCCTGAGTTCAAGTATCAGTACTGGAATCCCCATCCGCCCCAAAAGTTACCTTTGGGAAGAGCATATAATTAATATATTTAGAAAATAAATGCCATAGGGATGAATATTAAAGAACATCAACAGTTACCAGCACATTGGCAGTGAGAATTTGAAGAGATTGAGAAGTAGCCAGCAAGAACAAAAGAGTGTGAGGAAGGTACTTTGTGAAAGAAAGATAGACTACTAGGGCCAAATGCTATTAAGGGTACAGATGAGAACTGTCTAAAATCTATACCTAGTGCTTGTTAGAATACTACATGGTTATCATATATGGATAGCAGGAGATATTTTGAAGCCCTGGAGGTGAAAATCAGATTGTGAATGGTTCCAATAAGTCAGTGACCTAAATGAGAATTTGTAGGTACTTCACTGGCTGAGAAAGAGAAGAGAAAGTTAAGTAACAGTAAGAATGTGAGAAGTTCATGTTCTTCAAATGGGGGAGATTGGTGTATATTCAAATATACACTCTGTTTCCATTCTCCCTCTGTGATCTTAGGAGAATGAAGTGCAGACAGCTTTTCTTCCTTTGTCTTTTCTTCCTGCCATATGTTGATTCTTTAATTCACTTTATTCTGCAAAGTCTGCACAGACCTTCACCCTAAAGAAGCTACCGTCTCAGGAAAGACCCATATGTCAAAGGGAAAATGTGAATAAATATCTAAATGACTTAGTTTCCTAGTGCATCTTTTGTATGAATGAGATTAAACTTGCTTCTTTATTACACTATAAGATGATTTATATTGCCTTACACTACAAGTATTTTACTGAAAAATTGGATTTTCTTTTGAAGCCTCAGAACCAGCAATAGCTGGCTTATTGTACTGAGAGAAAAACTTTTGACCTTGAGCTCATTAGCATGATGAAGAAATCAACTGAACAAGCAGATATAGAAGTACAAGATAAAAACAAGAATAGTAATATTTTGATGAAATATAAATGTGTAACTTGAGATTCAGGGAATAAAATTTTCAATGGTCACAGAGGTTATATGAACATTAAAATTCACCTTAAGTTATAATTCAACAAAACTGTTACTGTATCATTCTAAAAATATTACTTTTCACAAACTCCTTAAACCAAAGATGCTCGAAGTGAGCTAAAACACATATAGAAGTCATTTTGCATTCTCATGTTGTTAATTGGAATTTTGATGAATATAATATAGAAGCAAGACAAGACAAGAACAATATGTTTCCATTAGTTTCACTACTCATGTTTTTGCATCCTAATCAGGGCCTTGTTAATATTTAAATATGTATTTAAAGCCCAAGTGCATAGGAAAGCATGGAAGTTTCATTAGTAACTATAATTTGTATAAAAGAATGTATGCCAAAGACAAATGCTCAAATATAAAATTTAATTGGAGTTTAAAAACCTTCCTTTATAGCTTAGAAATATTTTTAAAAATCATGGCAGGAAATGAGCTACTACAATACACCATGTTTTATCATTTATTGAGAAAACTTTAGATTTTTATCTTAAGCAGATTCCTTTATTACTTATATACCACCATTTGTTCATGTAAAGTTGTTTGTTGGTACAGTCTCTTTTGTGCCAATACTGGGGCTTGAAGTCAGGAAATGCTGAAATTTTTCTTCTCAAGGCACTCTACCACTTGATCCACACCTCCACTCTGGCTGTTTGCTGACTAGTTGGAAATAAGTGTCTTTTGGATTTGTTTGCCATGGATGACTTTGAACCAAATCCTCAGATCTCAGGTTCCTGAGTAGGTAGGATTACAGGCGTGAGCCACCAATGCCTGGCTTGTAAAGATTATAGAAAATGAGGAAAGGGTCTGCAAGGAAGCAAGCTGTTTCTCTCACCTGCATTGCTTTAGGTGGTGCAGAGCTCTGAGCTTGCAGTCTTTCCAGGGTACATAATGAAGCACAATGAGCTGCCATTCTACAGGGGTGATTTTTTTCCTCTTCAGGAGCCATGTTTCAAATGGGTCTTTCAGCAGAGGACTATCTTAATGTCACAATTACCCCTTTCCTCACAATACTCTACCACAGAACAAAACTTCCTGGGATAATGCTGTTGCCTTTTCTATACATCCACCAGGACACTTGCCCTGTGTTTTCAGGGATCTAAAGAAAGAATGCAGGAAGTGGTGCTGTGGCTCAAGTGGCAGAGTGCTAGCCTTGAGCTGAAGAGCTGAGGGACAGTGCCCAAGAGTTCAAGCCCCATGACCAGGAAAAAAAGAAAGGAAGAAAGAAAAGAAAGGAAGGAAGAAAAGGAAGGAAGGAAGGAAGGAAGAAAGAAAAAGAAAGAAAGAAAGAAAGAAAGAAAGAAAGAAAGAAAGAAAGAAAGAAAGAAAGAAAGAAAGAAAGAAAGAAAGAAGGGAGGGAGGGAGGGAGGGAGGGAGGGAGAGAAGGGAGGAAGGGAGGAAGAAAGGAAGGAAGGAAGGTCTTTTTTTCTAACAGTTCTTAAGTATAACCTATCTATTAACTAGAGGAAACAAATCAAGGACACATTATAGATGCAAATTCTTTTTTTTTTTTGGGGGGGGGTCCGGTCGTGGAGCCTGAACTCTGGGCCTGGCCGCTGTCCCTCAGCTCTTCAGCTCAAGGCTAGCACTCTACCACTTGAGCCACAGCGCCACTTCCGGCTTTTTTCTTTTTTCTTATGTGGTGCTGAGGAATCGAACCCAGGGCCTCGAGCATGCAAGGCAAGTGCTCTACCACTGAGACACCTTCCCAGCCCTAGATACAAATTCTTAAGAACTGAACTCTGACTCTGTTTCATACTCATTATTAGTATAAAGTAAGAGTTTGGCATTCAATTTGCAGAGAAGAAACATATTTGTAGAATGATATAATAACCACTTATGAGATGTTCTTAGGTTTCCAACGGTGAGGAGACAGGAGGAAGCATTAACCCAAACCAGCTTGGCTTCTTGCCCAATCTTGCCCAAATTGGTCGGAATTCCTGGCAGAGGTAACGGAGACGGGAAAGGAGCTGGTTACTCATGTCTCTACAACAGGAGAAAAAGAGACGTTGGACTTTGATTTTGCCAAATGGGATAAACACAGTGAAAGGAAACAGCTAGTAGGCAAGGGGGAAATGGAACGAAAAATGCTGCTCTTCCTGAAGTGTTAGCTCGGCTAACCTAGCTTATGGCACTTTGGAACAAGCCTTTGGTTTTAAGCAGTTTCTTGAGGAATGAGAAATACGTACATTCACTCAAGGGAAAAAGTTCACACAAATAGGATTTACATTTACACTACTCCCTTCTCTGAAAGAAGAGAGGACTTTAGAAGATGGGTTTTAGCAGAGATAGATAGAGCTCTGATAGATTAAAAAAGATACTGAAGGCAGAATTCACCTTCTTTTAAAGGCCAAATATATGTATTTTTAAAGTAGCAAATCATTCACGGAGATGCTTTGCATCATATGACACAAAGCCAAGTTTCCTGCCATATAAACAGTATGAAAAGAGCAACACCCAAAGTGTACAACATGTGCATGAATTTACACTGTTCCTAGGCTGATGACACATGGTACCATTCCAAGACCTAAATATCTGCTTTAAAAATAACTTGAATGTATCCCATATCTTATATAAGTAATGGATTAAGTTAGGTTTTCTCAGAAAGGAATCAGAAGTCCTAACCCAATTCATCTTTCTGTCTCTATTCTTAAGCCAGACCATGACTAAGATAGACTTTGGCATTGAAAAGTTTACATTTTACGTAGTTAATTTCCTTTTATTGTTTAACTTTAATGTCATATGTGTTTTTTTCTTTTCTTTTTTGTAGACAAAGCATTGCAGGGTCATTTCTGAGATTCTAATTTTTGATGTGATATTTCAGACTTACTGAAAGTGAGCTTTGGATATCTGAGTTGGTTTTGTTTTCTTTTAAATCGATATAACCATTAAAGAATGCATTATTATACACCAGATGGAATTAAATGAACCATTGTGTGAACTTGGCATTTTCAAATCGAGTTACCTGCATGTAATTATCTGCAGACAGTTTCTAAAATATGCTCTTCATAAGGGATTAGCTTTTGTGCAGAGAATTTCTTCCATTCTGTTCAGGTTCACACACACACACACACACACACACACTGCAATATTTCTCGTCATTGTGGCTTATGCACCATGATGTTTGCCAGTAATAATCATGAGAATTAATCCTGAACTACCAAAATTGATGATTCAGAACCAGTTGACAGCTGCTTAAAAAACAAGCAAATAGACAAGGGACAGCTTACATACAGAGAGGATGTCATGGTTTTGTGCCATATACCATTTGAATTGCTGACCCCAATTCTAACCATAGGGAAATTTGAAGAAATTTCTCTATGCACAAACAAGAGTTTTCCAGGAATTCAATCCCCAGACTGCAATCATGCACTTCACTTTCAGTTGTCATTTTTTAAATCGTATCAGTTGACAGTTGTAAATGTCTGCACATTTTGTACCACATTTTCTTTTGTTTTCTTTGTGAGTAAGCGAAATTGTACATCGTGTGAGTCATCACTTCCCCTGTGAGTAGCAACTCTTGTTAGTGTGACAGTCATCTTCTAATTCGTCTCTTCAAGTAGGTACTAGAGGCAATATGTCTGCTTTCCACATTGATGTTAAATACACAATGTCCTCTAAGTAAACATATATTTAAACTATTCTGAGAATGGGAATTCTAAACCGTGTTTTATGATTTGGGGAAGGGAAGGGGAACAACAAACTGGTGAGATAAAGGACAAAGATGAACCATTGTAACAACAATACTCACAAGATACTGTGTTGGGAATGAACTTGACAATTTGAATGGGGAGTGAGGGGGAAGAGGAGTAGGGAAAGTGGGAGAAACCTGAAACGTGCTCATTACCTTACATGTGTAACAGCTACCCTTCTCTATCACCTTTACAACAAAATTAAATTTAAACATTTTAGTTTAAATTCCCCTTTCTAAATTGACTTTATTTTTTCGTCTTTCTTTTTTTATTTTTATTTTATTGTGAAGATGCTGTGCAGAGGGGTTACAGTTACATGAATCAGGCTACGAGTACATCACTTGTTGTTGATCATTGTTACCCCTTCCCTTGTTGTTGTCCCAAAATCCCTTCCCTCCCCCAACTCCCTCACTCCTCCCCACCACCTCCCCACCCCCAAATTGTAAAGTTCGTTTCCAATTTACTGTCCTATGGGTATTCTTGTTTCAATGGGTCATCCTGTGTCCTTTTTCAGCATTTTGTTATTCCCCTTCCCACCACCAGATTAGACAAATGTATATACAAGATGCAGGGTACCAAAATCAAGTACAGTGACAATAGGGGATATACCATAGGGGGAAGAACACACAAAGGAAACTACAAAAAAATCACATGGTACATTTAAAACAATAACAATACAGGCAAACCTCTTGTGTCCATATCTTGGGGTTCATTTCACTTAGCATTATCTTATAAGGTCATATGTGCATGATTTTGAGTTTTCAGCTCATCTGATAAGATTATTCTATATGTATACTAATTACTGCAATTAAGGGCTGACTGGCTGTATTGCTTTGAAGCCTGTGGAGGAGAGGCATCTTCACCTTATGACATCCAGGAAGCAAAGAATAAGATGTGCCCTTCAAAGAAACAACCCCAGAAACATACTTCCTCCATATGTTGAATGAATGGGTGGATGGAAAAGCAAAGAGGATTCAAGTGAAGCTGCTCAGAGCCCATGGGCTGTGGGAGAAAAAGTGTGTCTCAGAAGCAGCCTGGGTCGGATTACAATTTGAAAGGTGTGGAATCATGCATCATTCATTGGACTGGTTGAAACCATCCAGGGCTAGTGTAGCAAAGGATAGAAGCTAGTAGAAGAACAATATTTACAATATGTGCTCTAAAGATAGAGACTTTTATTGTATTTTGCTCTTCAAAACTATAGTCTCAACATATAGTATAACCCACATGCACTCTTATACATAATGTATTTACATGATTTTAATGAGGTAATTCATTGAAAATCAGGAAAAATATTCATAAAAGGGACTATGAAACAGTGACAGGTTCAAGAGGAGAGAAAAAATAATATGAGTTGGTTGAAACCGGAAGAGAAAGCAGTTTCTGAAACCTTGAAGGCTATGGAAGAATCATATAAGGTTTTAGAACATATTGTATTCATCCAGAAAAGGGGAACAGGAGACACTGACATTAGAAGAAATTAGAAAAGATCTGTGTATGTGTTTAATATATTGCCTTTATGGCAGTAAGCAACCCTAGAATACATTGTGAAAATATTCCTTTTTACTGCATCCTGGCATTTGCTAGGTTTAAAGAATGTGGCTTTTGGTATATTTTTGATAGTCTGTCTAAGATTATTTTTTAGATTCAAGCTCTGAGTTATGTTCTGAATACATTAATGTCATGCTATCCTGAACAAAACAATTTATAAGGATAACAATTTATCACACTCCAAATCAAATGTTTGGAAAGGTAGTATGAACGAATCACTTCAAAATTAATGAGCAGTTGACCCGGTTACTATTGGATGTCAAAGAATGGAAAATTTGTAAGTCTCCAAAATTTTTTTTGCAGCTGTCCAAATACAGTTGCAGAATTACAAGAGAGATAGGAAACCTCAGGAGGAGACCACATAAATACAACTGTCAAATATATACTCAAGGGCATAGAGCTTACAGAATTGGAATAGCTGCTTGGAGCTGACTCCAACACAACTACTTTGGCATGAATCTCTCTAGGTATCTATCTTGGTTTCTACAGAGAACAAACTTGCTACAGTGTTTGTAAGGCAGGTTTCTATCAGGACAGGAAAGAGTTACCACCCTTTCACACCCAGGCTTGCAACATCTTTCTAAAAGACATATGTTAGCAGGCTATGTGAGACAGAAGCTTACAGACCTCTAGCTGTTCTGGTTCTGAGAACAAACTTCCCAGGGCAAGAGCTGAGTCAGGAATTAAAAGCCTTCCATCTGCCTTTGATTTTATATCTGCTTTTATTTTGGTGATTCCTGGAGCGATAACACGATACCTTAGATTACAAAGAAGTCATATCATTAATTACGTATTTAATTAATTATTACACATATTGGAGCAAATACGTTTACTTCTTTTTCTTTTTAATTTTTTTTGTGTGCCAGTGTTGGGGCTTGACCTCACAGCCTTGGTGCTGTCCCATGTTTTCTTAAGGTTGGCATTCTACTGTGTAAGCCAGCTTTCACTTCTATCCTTTTGGTTGGTCAATTGGAGATAAAAGTCTCCTGGACTTTCCTGTGTGGGTTGGTTTTGATCCTCTCCTCCATACTCACATCTCAGCCTCCTGAGTAACTAGAATCATCGGCATGAGCCACTGGTACCCAGCTATTTTAACTTCCTTATTAAAACATTTTGCCTGTTTAAACTTACATACTACTTTTGAATGATGCCAGTTTGTGATAGAAATCAAATAAAGTGGGGATTTCTAACTTAAGAACTATAAAACACCTTCAGCACACTGCTCTCTCAGGATAGACGCCATGAATGATTTCAACTCTGCCTTCCATTCATCTCTTTCTATGCATCTGTGTGCACCACGACACACACACACACATTTCTCACAGAGCATTCACTCTGTTTAGGAAATACTGTTGGAAGACTGTTCTGCATCTATTTCTTCTCAGTCACCTCCCTTTTCTGAGTTGCTGATTGGAAGAGGCCTGGGCAGTGGTGATGGGTTTCAGAAGACAGATGCTCAGGCCTTTAGCTGGCCTTGCTCCCTGAAAGTCGAATGGTTTGAGTGGCGCATGCTCAAGATGCATCATTGCTCTATGTCTGCTAGTTGAAGGCAGGTAGATAAGAAATTCACACAGCTCAGTGCCTGATTGTTTGTCCAATATCATATTCTCAGCTCCTTCCTGCCCTTTCCTCTCCAAAGATACCATATTCCTTAAATATACCAAGCAAGATCATGGAGAAAAATTGATGTGATTCTCTCTCTCTTTCACTCACTCACACACACACACACACACACACACACACACACACACACAATTCACTGCCTGTTCTCTGTGTTTGGAAAACTATTCCTGGAACATCTCCTTGGCTCACTTTCTGACCAATTTCAGTCTTTGCTCAGCTATGACATTCTAGGTAATGTCTATAGATGACTCTATTTAGAACAGCAGTCTTGAATTTGACTAACTCCCAATCTAATCTTGTTGATCACATGCAAGAAAGTAGGTACTATATTTATACATTTTGTATATTTTGTCTTTCTCACTAGAATATAATTATGGATGTATAGAATATTAATTAGTGAAGTCCTAGAGGCTACAAGAGTGTCTAACCATAGTAGCTATTTAACAAACACTTGAAGAAGAAATCTATGCATGAATGAATATACACACATGTTTAGGAATGAGCTAAGTAAAATGCATTAGCATGCAGGAAATAGATTCAGACTTCTCTTTGTTATTTGTTTTTAAAGGAGATAAGAATGCACTCATAAGACATACCTGAATCCTACTCAATGGATTATGTAAAAGAGCTCATCGCAAATAAATAATTACAAAGACCACAAACAATAAATTTTATTAAGTGATGAATTGATACTGATTGTAATATATACATATATATGAATGAAATTGTCATATAATGCTACTTTTGCAACTTGATGTTTGAATATGATGAAATATACTTTTCTCTTTCTAACTACTGCTAATCTCATTCATTCACTCATTTGCTCCAGTGCTTGCTTTATACTTTTGAGATATTTGCATACAACTTACTATTTATTTTGGTAATTTCACAATATTATATAGAATTTACATAATCTATTTAGGCATTCGCCTAATCATAATTTTTTTCAACAGCTCCCATTTTTACTCCTTGCACTTCCTATTATAGTGTAATATAAAATATTGAAATTAGATATTACAATATCTTTTCTGTACAGTATCTAATCTACTTTCTCTTATTTCCAGATTAAAAAATCATTGGCAGTAATAGAGCTTGAATTTAGGGTCTTACATCTGTAAAGCATGTATTCTACTTCTTGAGCCATGATCCCAGCCATAAAATCTACCCTTCTCATATACTTTAAAGAAGTGAATGTCCTTTAAAGCTATAGCTTTCAGTATTTTAAAGCTAATATTTGCCTGTCCCTCTGAAGAAACAATTTATATATTAAACCTATTTTTAAAGCTGGTGTATCCATGCAATGAATAGACCTATGTTATTCTTCTGGCTAATCTTTCCTCTTTTCCTCTTTCCACACCCCTCTTCTTCTTTTCCTTCTAAGCTACTAATTTCTACAAATTTGTCATGTTCTTACTCTCCAGCAGCTTCTCATTTCAATCAAAATCAAAACCCTATCTTACAGAAGTCCCTCCAAAGTGACAGGTGGCTCACATAGAGCTTTTAAGTCTAACTGGGAAGTGTCAGACTTGCCTGAAACTTTGAATTTCAGAACACAGAAGGTAATGCCCAACCCTGCTTCCAAGGTTATTGCTCTAAGAAGTAAGACTTGAAAGTAATCAACTACTTGTATGTTTAACTCATGGACAAAATGTTCTTCTGATAATGAAAGACAATACAATTCGCTCAAAAATAAATTAAAGGGGTGAGTCCAGAGAACATTGGAATTCCTGGGTGCAATTGCTTTCCTATTTAGTGTACAGTTTGCCTCACCCAAGTATACTGTGTTTAACCTTTGCCTTGTACTCTTATAGGCAGTAAGTTGCTCTTCTTTTTTCCTAAAGAATTCAACTCAACAACCACAGCTATCTAGTGTAAACCATACTCTGTATTTTAATTTAGGATTATCAAACTTGAAACAGAAATAGGAACAGATCTTCCCTGTTGTACCTATAGGGGAATAGCTCAGAAAAAAATTTCATTTTAATGTTACATTAATACAAGACATTCTAAAGACATGTTACATTGGCATGAGACATGTCTGGAAATACGAATTAGTCAGGCGGCCCAAAATATGTTCTGAGCACAGAGTCTTTCCACACTATCATCTAACAACAGCCTCCTTACATTAAACAGATTGTAGCTCTCTGGTTTTCTTGGACCTAGGGGCAAGGATTGGAATTCCTAATGAGAAACTTCATCCAGGACCTTCACTCTCCCCCAGGTAATAATCACACAATCCTCAGAAGCCTTCGTTCAGTACAGTCTGTTTTTGATATGCAGCTGCTACCATCAACCATAACTGCCAGCAACAGAAAATATGATAGCCATACCAACTTCAATACAAAGTGCTTCCTTCCTAGAAGATGGGGGCATTCAGTGATCATGTATTTGATGATGATGATGATGATGATAATTATCCACTGACAATTAGATCCTGGAAAACCTAAGCCTTTTTTTTTGGAGCTGAAAATCTTGTGAAGTTTCCTCTACCTCCATTCAGAATAGTGCTTTTTAAATGTTAATGGAAAGATGGATTACTCCACAATCTTGTAAAAGACACTGTCTGGTTCAACAGCTATAGGATTATAGGATGGAGGTTGAGATTCTGCATAACTAACCCACTGTCAGGGCAAGTGGGTCAGGCTGTGTGCAGACTGCTCTTTGATTAGCCAGTTCCGGGGAATGTCTGACTCAATGGTTCTGTTCAGTGTTTCATTGCAGTGTATAGTTCAGTGTTCCACAAAACTTTATCTGTCTTATTCAGACTCTTGTCTCCTACCACACATTTCTTTTCATGGGAAAAAAAACCATACAGTGTTAAATCAAATTTTTTCCCTGATTTTTTTTCCTTTTTGGTAACTGAAACATAAATCATAGAAAGCCCATTATCCAGAAATGATTCTCACACCACTAGTCATCTCCTTTATAACAATTACACATGAGATATCCAGGGGGAAAGGAAAGAGAACCAAATACTTGCATGTGCCTTGCAGTGCACAGAAAAGCAGCGTGTTTCCATGGAGGCCCAGCATCTGGATTTACATCTAAGCTGCTGGAAAATGGAAGAGAAGATAGCAAGAAACATTCCTGGTCTTCAAGTGTGTGTGTTTTCTCACATTTCCCTGCTAATTTCTCCTGATCTGAAAGTTTACTTATGAGGCAAGCATATTTTCTTCTTACTATTTTTCCCTATGATTCTTATACAAATAGAACCTCAAATAAAATCATTGACTGGTCCAGTCACCATAATAGTAATGACAGCCTTTCTTGTAGGGTGAAATCCACCTTATCCTAGTTGAAAGTGCCACCCCCAAGTCAGTGGTAACTGGGACATTGCTCCTTGCAGAATTGGCAGGAGTCTGTTCACAGAAGGGATAATCAAAGGAAGGACATGCTTTCCCTTGAAGTGTGTGTGCTACCACATAATCTCTTTGGCCCAGGGAATTGAAAGTAAGATGACAAAATGGCTCCTCAAGGCTTTTAAGTCCATTCCAAGTTGGTTATGGTCAATCAACTCTACTTCTAGCTCTAGTGTGGCCTCTAGAATGCTTTCAACCTCAGTCCCTCTCTTGACAAGGGTCCAAAGCCCTGAAAACCATCACTAACTTTAGCTCCCTCCTAGGTCTCATTGAACATTGGAATCATTGTAAACAGAATACCAGACATCCCTGGAGATGAGTCCTGTGAGAATAACCCAGAATCATCGCAGCTTTATACAAGGAAACGGTTTCAGTTCTATAGAGCATCTGCTCTTTAAATAATATTAGATCTCTCAGACAATTTACGTGGACCACTAAACCAGCCATAAAATATCATAAAATTACGACAGACTATTAGTTCTTCCCCTTTACACATGTAAACATTTATTACATGTTGAGGCTCTGATGCACATGTGGGACCCCATTTCTATTTGCATCACTAACCCCATTAGGTTAGGTTTTAAGAACAAATTGAAGTGACTACCCTTAAAGGGAAGAGAACAGCTTTAGTCAGAATCTAACCTACTAGTAACTGCTGGTTTAAGTGATGGGTTTATTTTTTATAAGTTAAGCTTTTATTTGTTACTTTATAGGCTTTTCCAGTACAGTTCCATACTCATTTTTCTATCATATGATTGGTAATTGCCAAACACTTTGGATCGTTTTCATCCAGGCTTGTCAATTACTCACATTTGCAAATGATATATGTACAATTTTATGTCATTCGCTAAATATAACCCTATCATGCAGTAATTTTTAAGGAAGACTTTATCAGCAGTACCTATAATTTTAAAATCTGGCATGATATTCATGGATTTCAGTGGGAAGGTATGTCACTCATCAGCTGAGTACTAATGTGAATTTTCTAAAGGCAAGAAGACAGATTTTACTCCTAGGCTGAAGTGAGGGAATTCTTGTCTTCTCATTGAGTTCATGCTAAGGGAATGCTGTGGGGAGAATCCAGCCCTGTGTGTGCCTTGATAAATCACGCCCATGTTAAAGGAACTGGATTATTTGTGTAAATGACAATCCTACGGATCCTAACCACATTGCTTCATATTGTTGTATGCTTGTATTATTTGAGGATAGACAATGTAAGTCTTGCATTAAAATACTAGTCAACAAGCAACAGAAACAATAACAATAATACCTTGGTGCCTCGCCCCAACACAGCAGTAGCTAATTTGCATCACAAGCTTTAACCTTTTAAAAGTTAAGGGTATATGGTTGATTGGCTGCTTACCTTTTCTCATCAACATACTTTCAAAATCATGTTTTATTATCTTTAAGTAGTTGTACAAAGGAGTTACCATTCAGTAGGTCAGTCCGGTCTTGGAGCCTGAACTCTGGGCCTGGGCGCTGTCCCTGAGCTCTTCAGCTCAAGGCTAGCGCTCTACCACTTGAGCCACAGCACCACTTCTGGCTTTTTTTTCTTTTTGCTTATGTGGTGCTGGGGAATCGAACCCAGGGCCTCATGCATGCAAGGCAAGCTCTCTACCACTGAGCCACCTTCCCAGCCCGAGAATAATGCATCTTGATCAATGTCACCTCTTTTGTGGTTCTCTCCCCAACCCTCCATCCCTTTAGTTTTCTTAGTTTTATAGGATAGCCATTGAATATTATGATTCCATTCTCCCCTCTTCTTTTCATTCATCTATCCCTTCCCCTTGACCTCCCCCTCCACAGTTTTAAGACATATAAAATTTAATAATAATATATGTATCCATGTATTTATCACCAAGATTACACAGTTGCTAACAATCTTCTTAACTACCTTAAAGAAATAGAATTGCAGATACACAAATACCATCTCTCCTCATCTTCCTTCATCAAATAAATGAGTGTAAATGATTCCTATGGGCCTTCTGAACTTAATTCCATTTTTATAATGCCCCCAAATTTGCACCACTGTATACTGAATTTCAAGAATTCCTAGTAGTGATATTTCTTATTTTTAAAACTTGTTCTTTTTCCTTTCAGCATTAGCGTTTCTATGTTAATGCATGTATTATTTCCTTTATTTTTACTGTTCTGCAGCATTCCCCTGAATGATTAAACTGTATAAATCACAGCTCTGTGGTACTGCTATTCTAGCAAGGAATAATTAAAGATTATTTCTCTCTCCCACAAAAACAACCAAAGCCTCAGTGCACATTCTAGTGAATAGCATTTAAGGCTTGTGTGCTGGATACTCTCCAGGATGCATACCTATGAAAGAAGCTGTTAGGAATAGGCAAGGAATGTCTCCAAATTTACTGCTTGCTTGTTCTCCTCCGGTAGCATGAGCTTCCATGTTTACTCGTTCTGAATCACCCTTGGCGTTGTCTGCCTACCTCACGCTAATCAGCTTCTCTTGCCTTGAAATACCATGAGGATGTCATGTATCATTTCCTGTTTTCATTAGCTGATAGTGTTGTTCAACAAGTCTGAATCCTCTTTTCTACGTTTTTGTTTAGGACACTTCCTTTGCATTTCTAGTTAGAGTTGCTCCTAGGGTTTACTACCAATTTCTGTGAAACATATTGTAACTTATTTGGTGTGAAGATTTTCTAAATGATGCGTTGGCATAAATGTGGAAGCAATTCAAATCTTCTCTCAGCCCCTGTGAGTCAGAGGAAATTTTTTTTGTTGACTATGTTGTAGTACTAAGACTTTCTAGTCATCTGAGTACTATGTTTAAAACCTCAGCTCTTGTGATTTTATATTATCCATGAAGTAATGACTCAATATAAGGAAAGAGATTGACTTACACTGCTTGAGGTAAATACTTTGGAAAGGAAGTAACTTGAAAAGATATTGATAATTGGATGGTTTTGAAGGGTTTTTATTATTTGAAGGGTTGGGTCTTACTTTGCTGGCAAAAAAAAAAAAGAAGTTAACCTTACACAGTTTCAAGGAGACATGGTCAGAGATAAGTTTATTAGGGTCAGTATGACAGATGACCCAAGAGTCACTGAAATCCTATCTCTCCCTCCACATCAAGTTTGATAAGAGTACTGTGACAGTCTCTAGTTGAAAGCTAAATACACAGATTTACATATAGTTGAAGAAATTCAGGCTTATCGCTTCTGTTGCTGAAATATAAGAAAACATATGAGAGGAAGGGATTATACCCCTGGAGAATAATCTTTCCAAATTTAAGGCCAAAACAAATGATATTTCATGAGTAAATCAAGATGTTTACTTCATTTATCTCTGAAACTTTTCTAGAATAGAGCTTTCAATCCAAAATAATTTAGGTACATGGTTGTACTAAAAGGGGTTTGCAATCAATAGCGAAAACACTGTTTCAACCCATACCACTTCTAACCCTACCACTCAAAATAAATGCGTTGAAAATCTTGCTTTTAATTGTATGATTCTTATCTGCAAGCAGGTGCTCAAAAATTGTCCAAATTTAGTCTAAACAACATGAGCATTAGTGGATATTTTTGTTTCTACCAATAAGGCCACAGGCAAATAAGGAGTCATCGGGTCTAAATTTTATTGCTTATCAATGGTGTGACTTCTTTCTAGAAGAGATACTAATTTTTGAATATAATTTTGTTGTTATGATAAGGTGTTGGGCAGAAGGTTTACCATTTCACAAATCAGGTAATGAGTACATTTCTTCTTTTGGACAATGTCACCTCTTCCTTCCTTCCCCCCCCCCATTTCCTCCTTCCCATGACTGCCCACAAGTTACATAGCTCATTTTCCACATAGTGTAGACTGAATAGCATCATTGGATATAGCAATTTTTGAACCCAAGAATAGTTCCTCAAATTTCCAAGCTAATGTACAACTTCACGACCCCACTGATGACAGACCTTTAGATGTAATCAGCATTCTTAACATTTTTGCACTACTTTCTAACATCTAGACAACACACAATAATGAATCAAGCAATGATAAGCAGTGTGTGATCACTTCTGTGGTATACGTTTTCCAGTCATGACTGATGTCAGGCTGTTGTCTTGCATTCCTGTACAGAATCACTTCATTCCCCCACAAAGAGGCAGAGAAGCACCCCAAATGTATGGATCACAAGAAAAAAAATGACAAGTTAAAGTATTTACACCTTCATGTGTAATGCCGATGTTGATGAGATTATAAAATTCAAATTTTTAGTAATGGTTCTGCTCATTTACCTGCTTGCGTAAGTTCTGAACATGTCACCATTGACTCGAGCTTGTATGAATGAGCTCCATCATAGGTGGCTCTCCATATCTTGAATCAGTATTTAAACCACTATGGTTGATGTATTCATTCTACATGTTCCCTGCTGGTTTCGGTACTAATAGATGAAAATTTAGCTCATCTATGTTATTTCCTATTTCTATGGAGTAGACACCTTCCAATAAGCCTTCCACCACCCACTTTGTATCCTGAATTGAGCTCCTGTGGGGTCCCTAAGACAGAGCTGTGTAACTAACCAATAGGACATTGAGGACATAATGATGAATGACCTTCAAGCCTAGCAAGCCACTGGCTTCTTTCTTTCCTTTGTTCTGAGGGAAGTGGCAATGTGTTGTCAAAACACCAACTGCTGTGTACACAGGTTCTTGTAGTAAGCAATTGGGGCATTTTGTCAATAGGAACACACACTTGCCAATCTTATGACTAATTCATATCAGAATAAGATCCTCCAGGATCTGATTATGTGACTCTAGCCCAAATCCATGAGCTACAACAAACTACAGACTACCCAAATAAGCTCTAACACTCAGAAAGAATTATGAAACAATCAATGCTAATTGTTATTTCAAGCCAGTAAGTTTTGAGGCAATTTATCATGCACTAAGAGATAACTAATATTGTTCATTCCAATTTCCTTCCAGTCGTTTGTGTCAATATTCTCAGTTCTTGCATTGTGTATAACTAAATAAAACTCTACTCCAATATTTGGTATTTATAAGCACAATTAAGAAAACCAAAGCACAGTAAGTCAACAGGGATAAAAAAAAAAGACTAGAGAAAGTCTGCAGAAGAGCAAACATTTGAGCAGAAATCAGAATGTGGGGTGGAAGCAAGCCATGTGCCTATTTGGAGTAAGACAGTTCCAGGCAGGGATCAGTGAGTATAAAAACCTGATGTAGGATTATATTTTTCACATTCAGTGAACCACAGGGTTCTTTTGCTCATGTTTGTATTTTTGAAATAGTCTGTTGGAGCCCAGCATTTATTCACATCCCATTGTGTTAGAGATTTTGGCTCCATATTGTATTTGGCTCCTTTCTCTTCTACCTTCCAAAAATACCATAATCCAGTCTCTAGCAGATTATGCTATGCACTCTACCACTTGAGCTATAGCTCCATTTATGGCTTTTTGGTAGTTTACTAAAGAGTCTGATGGATTGACCTGCCTGGACTGGCTTCAAACCATGATTCTCAGCTCTCAGCCTCCTGAGTAGCTAGGATTTCAGGCATTAACCACTGGTACCCTAGAAACCTTGCTTTATTTAAAACAAAATAAAGAATAAACTATTTAAATATCTATGCTCTTTTGTTATAATAGTGATAGAAACTAAACAGTGACTTTTTCTCTCTGAAAAATGTTGGGCCTTATAACTTTGCTTGTCTGCAGTTTTCCAAAAGCCTGTGTAACTGTAGTTTTCCTTGGAATCATTGTTTCAATGCTATGCAATTTGAAGGTTCTAATTTATGGAAAATTTTAAACTCTGCAAAATTCTCCCACTTGATTTGATAGCATCAATTCTTTTTTTTTAATTTTATTTTATTTTATTTGTGAACATACTGTACAGAGGGGTTACAATTGCATGGGCAGGATAATGCATACATTTCTTACCAAGCATTGCAGCCTCCT
>NW_012267338.1:5506882-5660341 GCF_000151885.1 Dipodomys ordii
GGCTTAGGACTGTTCACTGGAACTCTAAAACTGCTTTCTATGCGAGAGCTTGTTCAGATTCCAGCTTCTCCTCCGCCATCTTGTCGCCTCCTCCCGATAGCATCAATTCTTATAGCCTGTGTTTTCCTTTCTTCTTCTTTTATATTTTTATTAGAAAATGGTTGGTGTATCTTCATGGGACTCTATGCTTTCCTGTGTTCTCTTTGGATTTGGTTTCAGTTTCTTTGCTATATTTAAAATCTTTCTTGTCTGTCTAGGTTTTTGTTTTGTATTTTTTAAATTATCTTTATGTAGATATATAGATGTTTCACTTTAACAAGTCAGTTTATGAGTACAGTACATCTTGATTGATGTCACCCTGTTCATTTTTCTCCCCCATCTTTCCTAACCCCATCTATACTTCAAGTTAAGTAGTTTCATTTACATATGTGTGCATTGAATATAATGACTATGTTCACCCCCTCTTCTTCACCTGTTCCTTCCCCCCACCCCAACAAAACATTCTTCAGCTCTCTAGTATTTATTTTGTTAAACTGCTCATTGTAATTCAGAGGAGTTACACCACTCAAATCCTCCCCTGGGTATGGCATTTTGGTCAATTTGTTTGTACATATCTGCACAACATGGATATCTGTAACATGTTTGCATATCTGTTGATAATTTTCATCTAACTTTTACATATGAGAGAAAACATGTGCCTTTTGCCTCTCCAAGTCTGACTTACTTCACATCATATAATTTGTCTAAGTCTGTCCATCCATTTCCCTGTAAATGATGTAATATTTTTCACATCTATAATTATGTTCACTATGTGATTTCTTTTTAAAGTTCAGGGTTTTTTAAAATTTTTATTACAGGAAGTCAAGCATTATTGGATATCTCTGAACACTGATTAGAAAGCAAAGTTGGTCCGAGTTTGTTTTCAGTGTGCTCTGGGTTTGGGATTGTTTTTGAAGTATTTTCATCAGTCTTTAAAGGGATGTTCTTTCTCACCTGTCTGAGGGCTGTGGATCCTTCTGGGATCATACACCCAACACTGCTGGTGTATCTGGAAATCACTGACTGACGGGTGTGAGATCCACTATTAAACTGAGTTATCAAATATTTGGAAAGTTCAGAGAAGGAACATTCACACCTAGCGCTTCACAGAAGGACTTCTCTTTGGAGGGAAACCTGAATTGTGACTACCTGGCTGAACTTATGGGGAGAGAGGTGGTATAAGACTTACAAGCCATTATAGACTTCCATTCAATATTCGTGTGTTCTGCTCTCTTTTTAACTCATGCTTTTCTTTGTACCTGAGTTTTTCAAAGCCCAAACCTCTCCTCAGGTTTCTGTGGGTCTACATAATTCACCATCTTGTAATACTTTGGCAATATTTTTTTAAACATAGTCTCATTAGGGGAAGGAAATAAACAGCAGTTAAAAATCTTGAACCAGAAAAAATGTAAACTTCTATTTTATCACAGTATTCTCTAAATCAGTTTATTTTATAAAATAAAAAGGGTACTTAGGAAGGCAATATTCATATTATTCAACTTAAAAGCCACTGAAAGGATCTTAAATTTTGAGCCAGGCGCCGGTGGCTCATGTCTAAGATCTTAGCTACTCAGGAGGCTTATTAGATCCAAAGATCGAGGTTTGGAGCCAGCCCAGGAAGACAGATTCAAGAACTCTTATCTCCAACTAGTCACTGAAACCACAGAAGTCGGGGTGTAGCGCAAGTGGAAGGGAACCACCCTTGAGTAGAAAAGAAAAGTGAGAGAGTGAGGCTCTGAGTTCAATCCCCAGAACCTCGTAACATACCCCACTGCCCTGCATGAAATGTGAAGAGAGAAGCGCGCATTTGCTTATTGTTAGGAATGCTTTCCACTTAAATAGTCATCACCTGTAGACCGGGTTCTGACGCAGACATGAAATCCTGTCATTCATGAACACACAGAGGAACTGGAGATGATTGTGGGAACTGAAAAGCCCAGGTACAGGGAGCACCCATCACATGCTTTCACACCTACGTGGAATCTAAAGAGTTCATTGGATGCAGATGATGCTGACCAGAGACTGGCCAGAGTTGGGGAAAAGGTTAATCAATAGTTCTAATCTACAGTTCGATCAGAGTAAGAAGGTGCCGGATGCCATTGCACATATCTAAGAAAGCTACAGAGAAAAGATGGTGACTTTGTTTTAATATTCAGTGTAAGGAAAAATTATGTAACATTAAGAAGAAATTATGAATATCTGAGGAGATAGGCGTAACTTGATTTGAAGATCACACCAAGACTATATCTTGAAATACTACTTGATACTCCAAAATGATATATAAAAAGGATTTTTGTGTTAATTTGTAAAATTTATATAGGCATTAATATTCCATATATGCATATCAATTTATTGATAGATATTTACATTCATATGTATACATACACAGTAGGTACATGCATGCATACATACATACATACATACATAGATCTAAAAGAACCTGAAGTTCCCTCATCCTAATGTGAGCTAAGTGAAATGCATGTCCTCCTCAAGCTTTGAGATTCTGTGATTAAACCAGAATTATCTTCTTCTTCGCAATGTATTTTTGCCAAATTTTCAGTGCAACTACTCTTGGCGGTGAATGGAAAGAATTTCATCTGGTTCTGTTCTCATACCTTCAGAATGATTACTTGAGCCTTCTTCTCAGCTGTTAACTTGTTCCAAGACACAGAGAGTGGCATCCTTTCTCCTCATAATCCACTTCTCTAACAATTGCACAGGAGCTTTCTTGTACTGCCAGTTATATTTTATCCCTCCTGTATTAAAAAAATAAATCCTCAGTGGTACTTATAATAAAATCCATTCCTTATCAATGTCTATGCATAAGTCTAGGATTTAGACCCCGTCTGATCTTCCACCTAATCCTAGCCATTGGCCTGGGACACTTACATTCTTCAAAGGTGGCAAATTCTTTCCTATCTCCACTCATCTTTCTGTTGACACTGTTTCCTCCTCCACAGATCCCAGGCTAACTCCTTCAGAGTTAAGCTTAAAAGACATTTCCACATTAAAGATTTCTTCTCGTTCCCTCTCCTTTTCCACCAGTTCGTTGGCCATGTTCTGCAAAATGATTTATTTGTTTGGTGAAGGCAAGAAACAAGCCTCTAGTTGTAGCTCACAGTAACCCGGATGGCTGACCTCATGTCTGGGACACAGTAAATGTGCGATGAATATTTGACATAAGAGGAAAAGCACTAAAATAGATGGCTTTTTATACAGTGTACTGTAGGAATAGATTTCATTTTATAAAAGTGATAACTAGTTATATAGAGTAAAACACATTACAAATTATGTTCCTTTCTTAACTCATATACTTTTATGTTCAAACTGCATCCAATCTGCTGTGTTTATATTCGGATTTTTTTCCCAGGCTGACCTTGCTTGAAATTGGAAGCATTTTTAGAATAATTTATTCACCAAGAAAAGAGTATAATGCTTTAGTGATGCAAAGCCCCTGAGGGCAGAGTTTCAAATAAAATATTCATGAAGCTTAAGTGCAAGAGACATCAGATTTTCTATGGTATTTTAACACTGTATTTTGGTACAATGGAACTTTCAAATGCAGGAATAGGAGAGAAGATAAATATTTAGAACAATAAAGAGGATCTATAAAGTGAATTCAGCCTTTCTAGTTTTTAAGCTATTACTTTTTGTGTGTGTGCTTGTGTGTGTGTGTATGTGTGTGTGTGTGTGTGTGTGTGTGTGTGTGTGTGTATGTGCATGTACTGAGGCCTAGGAGAAGATTCCTTGTCCATCATAAGACTGAAATGAAGCATTATGTGATTTTCATCCACATGTGGCATTAGAAACTAATATGCCATTTCTTCCATTAGCTGCATGAAGAAGAAACACTAGGGTATAAAGTTATAGTAGTGGCATGACTTTAATAATTCTTCTGGGTGAAAACTTTCTTTTCCCAATCTATCTTCCACATTTAACTCTATATTAAAATGTACTCATTTTTCTAAAGTGTTCAGGATAATATTTTAATAGTGTTTAGAATAATATTTTAAAATTCTTCAATTAGAAAAATCTCTCAAAGTTGAGAGTATACTAATATAATAAGAAAAGTTTACATATAAATATCTTTATTGTTCTCATAGCATATTTCCTTTATTCTTAAGTGTGTGTGTGTGTGTGTGTGTGTGTGTGTGTGCTGGTCCTGGCTTAAACTCAGGGTCTGGGCATTGTGTCTGAGCTCTTTGGCTCAAGGCTAACATTCTACCACTTGAGGCACAACTCTCCTTCTGGCTTTTTGGTGGTTAATTAAAGAAAAAGTTTCACAGACTTTTCTACCCAGGCTGGCTTTGAACTGTGATCCTCAAATCTCAGCTTCCTGAGTAGCTAGGATTATAGATATGAGCCACCAGCATTGGGCTTTTTATCCTAATTCTTACTCAATGAAGTAAGAAGTCGTTGGTAGACTTTGAAATAGAATATCATATTCAACACCCATGCTATCCCTCATCTTGAACACTTTGTACTGAATGCTGACCTCTCATTCCACTCTTAGCTAAACTCTCAGTGTTCAGATCACTGTGCAATAAGCAGTGTTTGAGCCATAGAATTATAATAATCTAGGGCTAGAAAATAATTTAAGCTACAGAAAATTTATTGTGTGATATGCTCACATATTTACTCAATGGAATGTATTGATCCAGCAATAGATAGCATCTCATTTGGTTGTCACTTTCTTGAACTAACAGAGAGCCTGTGTTTTCAGAGCCATGCCTGTAACATGGTCTGAAGTTTCCACTGATGATTCATTTACAGCAACAATGTAAGTAAAGGACATGGCACTCCCTGGTGCAATGCTCAAATGCAATGCAGATACATGAGTTAATAAAAAAGGTCTTATTCACCCTCCACATCCAGACAAAACTAGTTAGCAGCATCCAAAAGAACAACAAATGCTAATTGTCAACTTTGTCATGTGTGGCATATTTATTTGTTAAACATTTTTATTAGCACCCATATGTGAGTGGTACAAGAACGATGTACAACCTGCACACAGTGTGCTTGCCAAATTCGCCCCCTTGATCACTCTCCCTCATCTCTTCCTCTTCTTGAATCAATTTCAACAGGCTTCATTATTCTATTTTCAGATTGGCATACAAAGTATTTTGATGATTTTTCACCCTCTCCACTCCTGCTGATATCACTCTCCTAAGAGAGCCTGTTTTGTTTTCTTACCCTTAGTTTTGTTAGTGTACATTCATGGATTGTTACCATGATATTTCACATGCACATATATTTTAATCAGATTAACACTGTCCATGACTCCCTCTTTTCCCATCCCACCTACCTTCTTATTGTTTAACAACTTTTGGAGACAAGTTCTTAACGCCATTCAGATATAGGAACTTGGCATTTGCTGTGTGGTTTGTCATGTGGTTTGCACAAAAAGCACACAAGACCCCCTACCATTTTTTAAATTGTGAAAATACTGTACAGAGGGGTTACAATTACATGGGCAAGGTAATGAGTACATTTCTTATCAAGCATTGTAGCCTCCTCCTTTTTTCCCCCTTCCCATCCCTTCCCATCTCCTTCCCCCTCCCCCCAAACGAATCCACCTCCCCTCCCCTCACCAAAGTTGTAAAGTTCATTTTTCGACATAATGACTTGTACATCTCATTGTTGCAATGGATCCACCTGTATCCCTATTTAAACTTTTTTCCCTTCCCCTCCACAAATTATATCAACATCAAATACAGTGAAAGCAGGGGTTATACCGTGAACCCCCTACCATTTTCTAACTCAAGTTTGGAAAAAGTTACTTGTTTAAAAGTTAGATTTTCTTCATAGTGATAGGCATTTAATTCAAAGCCTATTCTGAAATGATTATTACAATAATCATAGCAAATAGCATATGAATTTTAGAGTGTGCCAGGTATTCTTAAAAGCATTTTCCACATATTTATTTACTAGCTTTTCACTAATTACCAACCTTACTAGTAAGGTGATTACTATTAATTGCTCTCATCTTTTAGATGATGAAACTGACACACACACTGTGTTGTGTTATTTGCCTAAGGTCTTCAGGTTAATGAAAGGAGCTGGATTCAGTCCCAGGTAGTCTGGATCCAAGATCTGCTATAACCTTATACCAATCTTCCTCTTACAAAAACAATAAAAACCCTCTGCATAGAACAATATTAGAAATTATGACTTGGAAGAATTTTCAAATTTTAACTTTCTTTGTAAATACTAGTCTTCCAAATTCTTGTAGAGTAGGGTTATTGACGGGTTATTTAATATGACATGAGGAGTGAGACTTTGTATACTTGGAGAGTTTCAATCCATGACTCAGAAAATCAAAGGCTTGGTTTGAATAAAAAGTCTTATAAAAGCAAAAAGATTTGCTATGAAAGCATCCTTGAGATTCGGCATGATGGTTTGGAAGCTTACATGAAGATTTCCAACTATGTAGCTCCAAAAAAATGTGTTGCTTAAAGATAAGGATATGTTCTGAGAAATGAATCATGAGGTGATTTCATCATTGTATGAATATCATCAAGTGCGTTTACATGAACTGAGGCAGCTACAATGGCACTAGGCAATAGGAGACCACGACCGTGTAGAAGGTTCATCACTGAGCGAGACATAGTTATGTTCAACATGACTATACAATAGTGCTGTCTCATTCAAGTCAAGCTATTTCCGAAGTTATTTTATATAGCAGAAAGTCAAAATGTTCTCGCAATAACCCGTTCCATACACATGAGAGAAATATATCTGCTCTATCTATTCTACATGCTGAATGTTAAGCAAAATAGATAGCCATACATATTTGAATCCAAGCTGAAAACAAAACATATCTGTTTGCAAAGATGAGCTTCTTAAATTTGGGATTCAAATTTGTGAGTCATGATTACATGTTAGAAGGGCAATGAAGTGCAAATAAATGGAATAATGTACAGTTAATGTCAACACACTTAATTATAAAGGTCTGAAGCAAAGTGTTTAAATCATACCTAATACTCCTGGGCTCATGGCCTTCACTTATGCTAGAGCATCCTTCTATAAATTATTCTTCTGCAGGTGAGGCCCTAGGCTGTGTTGGTGGGACCTTTTGAGTTTCTTGGACATTGGCTCTCTAGACTGCTTCCCATAGAGACAATGGGGGTATCCGTACTTCTAGTGGAACTTGATTTAGAGTATTCTGAGTTTTTATCCGTGTGAGTGCAGAAGACCAGCTATATCTATGTGGAAAAAATTCAAGAACTCATCAAAAGATGATTTAAAGGAAAACTGTTGGGGCTGGGAATGTGGCTCAGTGGTAGAGCGCTTGCCTTGCATGCATGTGGCCCTAGGTTCGATTCCTCAGCACCACCTAAGGAGAAAAAGCTGGAAGAGCACTAGCCTTGAGCTGAAGAGCTGAGAGACAGCACCCAGACGCAGAGTTCAGGCCCCATGACCCATCCTCTTCAGTTACCTGGTTATAGGAGAGTAATGTTTAATCTTTGATTCCTAGCGGGAGTGCTTGCAAGCATTTTTTTTAATTTTATTTTATTTTATTTTATTTGTGAACATACTGTACAGAGGGGTTACAATTGCATAGGCAGGATAATGCGTACATTTCTTACCAAGCATTGCAGCCTCCTCCTTTGTTTACCCTTCCCATCCCTTCCCAGCCTCCCCCCTCTCCCCCATCCCTTGCAAGCATTTTTGAAGGATGAAATTCACATGGGAAACGTCACAGGATGAACAAGAATAAAAGGTCCTCCTACTTGGACATGCTGACTTGGCTGGCTATTTTGGTTATTTATAAGTTGTAGGCGGGCTACTTTTCTGCCACTGAACCTCTTAGGACCAAATTCTGTTCACACGTTTGGTTGATGGATGCCATCAGCAGGGCAGGAAAGGAACACCCACCCAAATTACAGAGCGAACACTAATGCTTCTTTATATGAGAAGCTGCATTTTTCTCACCTGCACTGACTGTCATGTCTATCCACACATATGCTGTCATTTTCACATGCAAATGAAGTTTATCTTATGTCCAACACAATAGTACTTCTCTTCATCTCCCTACTATTCATGCAAGTTAGAAGTATATGCTCAATTAAAGGTATCACACTGGAAAAGTTTCATAAGAATGTAGATCCTTCTGTGCTCAAGGTTTCAGTAGTTCCAGTTAACATTTCCTAACATGGAAAAACAGAATGTGGAGGATGGAAGAGTCACAAATGGTCCTCTGATTGTACTCTTTCATTTTCCAGAGAAGAAAATTGAAGCTGATCTATAATCTACATCTTTGACAAAGGTCACTGAAACAACAACTCAATATAAGAGTGAGCATCTGGTGCTCCGTATTCTACAGCAGAATTATTTCTAAAGAGGCATTATTTTTTTTACTTAATACTTTATAAGACAGAATCTTTTTTTTGGGGGGGGTCCAGCCATGGGGCCTGAACTCTGAGCCTGGGCGCTGTCCCTCAGCTCTTCAGCTCAAGGCTAGTGCTCTACCACCTGAGCCACAGCGTCACTCCCGGCTTTTTTCTTTTTGCTTATGTGATGCTGAGGAATCGAACCCAGGGCCTCATGCATGCAAGGCAAGCGCTCTACCACTGAGCCACCTTCCCAGCCCCAAGACATAATCTTAATGTGATAACAACAATAAAAATACAAAGGAGGAGGCTACAATGCTTGACAAGAAATGTACTCATTATCTTGCCCATGTAATTGTAACCCCTCTGTACAGTATTTTCACAATAAAAAATACTTTATTATCTTAAACTCAGATGAATAAACTAACTTTATCCATTAAGCACAGTGAACTAAATATAAGAAAAAGATTAGTGTAGGAAAGGAGGTGTAAAATAGTTCATACCACTTTTTAATAGATGATACATGGCCTGGTACTGGTTCCTCAATTCTATAATCCTAGATACTCAAGAGGCTGAGGATCTAGTGGATCACAGTCTGAAGCAAGCATAGGTGGAAAAATCTATGATACTCAATCTCCAAAATATCTATCAATATCCAGGCTTGAGGCATGGCTCAAGTTGAACAGTGCCAGCCAACCTAGCAAGTATTCAGGCCTGAGTTTAAATCTCTGGACTGGAAAAAAATGAAATATATATATATATGTACATATATATGCATGTCTATAATAACAGTAATGATGTGATGCATGTAGGCTTAAGGGAAACCTTGTGGCCCATCATTTTGTTTAAAGAGAAATCCAGGAGCTTTTGGAAAATTACCAAGAGACAGACAAATATGGCTGTTTATTGGTATTAACTTAAATTTAATTTTTTAATTTGTATCTTTTAAAAATTTACTTAGTTATTTGCTTTTTTTCATTTTGTTGAGAGTGTTCGCATATGCCCTTTTTCATTTCAGCAGTAATTCTTTCCATTCTCTTTTTGAGCTCAACAGATGAGATTTCTTTCATTTCACTATCTTTTCTGATCCTTTGTTCTGTGATTGCTAACTTTTTGCGGTGTCATGTTGACTTTCTTTGTCATATCACTTGATTTCTGTGCTGAGATCTTTCTTATCTGGAGTCAAATATTTGCTTAATGGCTTTAATCCCCTAAAGTCTTTGGGTTAAACATATTTTTTTATGTTCTGGGAGGACTGGATTGTGGCATCTCTGATGAGGTCTTTCTCATTCCTGACCTGGTGGTGTAACTCAGTAATAACAAACACATCAATAACAATCTAGATATTTACATGAAGCTAAAAAAAAAGTCATTGGTAATAACAGCTATACCACCTGTCGAAAAGGAATGTATATTTTTATATGCTACTTTACGAAGTTAAGAAGGAAATGTTATTTGTGTAGAATTAAAACTTGGGTTAGATAAAAAGTTAAAAAAGGGACAGATGAAAGAAGAAATAAGGAAAAAGAAGAAGGGAGTGTTAAGCAGGGAAAGAGAAGCAAACAAAGTAAGTGTCTATAGGGATAAACTTCACTAATTTTAGAGAGAGACTCTGGTACCATGGTATTTCCTTCACCTCTTCTGAAGGAGTTGGATCAGCATTGGAGCTTTGTAATTCTTTTGTCTCTGATGTCTGTGATTCTCCTTGTTGTTTGTTGACTTTTTTTTCTGTCTCCTCTCTCCTTTATGAATCCTAAAGCTGTATCTGGCTTCTTTTTCTTTTTTTCTTTTTTCTTATTGTGAAAATACCATACAGAGGGGTTACAATTACATGGGCAAGATAATGAGTACATTTCTTATCAAGCATTGTTGCCTCCTCCTTTGTCTCCCCTTCCCATCTCCCTTCCCCCTCCCCCCTCAAAGTTGTAAAGTTCATTTTTTGACATAACATCTTGTACATCTCATTGTTTATTCGGAATATGTTCTCTCCTCAGTTATCTAACTTATTCTTGAAGTAAAATAGTGGATGGATCACTCTAATTTATCATTTTCCCTGTCTCTCTCTCTCAAGATCATTCAAATCTAAAGGACAACCGAAGCACCTTAGCAGTCTGTCTAAAAACAAAACAAAATAAAACTTCCTGAACCTTTTTGTGAGTTTATCAAGAAAGAACTTGAGAGGTAAATAGTATAAATAGCATATAGAGCGTATATACATATATATTTAACAAATAAAATAAATGGGACTAAATATTTCAATTGCCTGCTGCTAAGCAACACATAGATATAGTCCTATAACTTATTATTTAATTTTTTAGAACAAGTCAATGATATAGAAAATAATAAGCTTCATAAAGGCTCATATCTTGTAATAAGCAGAACCAATAGTCAAATCATTCTTATTTAAATAATTATAGTTTAAATATCAATTCGTATTTGTCATCTTTTCAATAGATACAATATTCACTTACATTTATTGTTTGAATAGTTTACTTGTACTCAGTAAAATGGCTATGTAGTTGGGTAGAGATTTCTAGGAAATCAGTTTCTCCACTCAACAAGACCTCATAGTGAGAGCACAGATATAGTGGTTATAGAATTTCACCCTGTCTCTGGATTAAAATTTTCACCAAACAAATTGAATCACACTGGTTGAAGATATCAATATTCACAAGAGGCTAGTATCTCCAATTCCATTTTTGAATGACTTATTCATAAATAGGATTACATCCATAAAGTCAACTAGAAATTTTACATTTTTTTAATTCAGGGCATTTTCTTAATATAGGCAAATCTACATATTCTAGTCAGAAATTTATTGCATGGCATCATATTGAGACAATGATAGTAGAGAGAAGGATAGTTTGTATGCATTGTGCTAAACTGTGCTTCATTGAACTCCTTGATTATTTCCTTCCATTCTTACAATGTTATTGACAGAACATTATTATTTTATACATGAGGATTAGAAGACTCAGAAACTTTAAGTAACTAGTCTACACTTAACAGAGCTGGTAAGAATTAGACCTAGAATGTAAACCTAAGTCTACCGAACTGCAGAGTAGACAAATTTTAATCATAGAAAACCCAGAGCTGCCTCTCAAACCAGGCACAAGCTCTTTGAAGGTAGGGAGCATCTTAACAGCATGAACAGAGGAGGGGCTGTCCTAGGTAGAACATCTTAAAGCAATTCACTGTACTTCACGCTGGCTCTCACAGTAACCCTGCTGTATAGATCCTCTCACCAACACTTTCCTGAGATGCGCATAAGAATTCCAAGTCCATGCAGCCCAAAGTAGCAAAATTTAACCCCCAGACCTTGGTGCTTATAGTAATTTTCTTGTTGCGTACAAACCAAGTGTCCATGTCAGATAGTTCTGACAACATCATGTGAAAGGCATACTTTTATTCTTGCAGGCATTAACTTACTTAATCTTTGCAACAATCCTGTGAATAGAAATCTAACATTCTCCTTGTTTGATAGAGCAAAAAGCTTAATCTGACAGAACTTAAACAATCTGCAACTACCAACTAGCAACTAGCAAATGGGACCGCTTCCCTTCAGAGCCCTGAACTCTCTTGCCTACTGGATGATCTTAATAACAAATGACAACTCGTTTCATGGCCCAATGCACTCAATTTCATTTTAGCAATATTTCAGTCACAGGAATGAGAATATTACTCCAATAGGAAGCTGAGACAAATGAAGCAAAGGACATATTTTTTTTAAGGAGAAAGATAATTTTTATCACTATGCTTGCAATGTTCTCAGTCTAGACAATGTATAGTGAAGACTCGTGGATGAAAATTTAACTGGTATAATTCCAGCATTACCTCCCTGATACTCAATCTCCATTTCTTTAACAGAATGTAAATAAGCATAGCATGTGGCTGACAAGCAGATAAGGCAGAAATAAAGTACAAAGCCCTGAGTTCAAACCCCAGTACCAAAGGAAAGCATTACAACTCTGCTCCATTTTGCTTTCCTTTCTAGACAAGAAGCAAGCTAACTTGCACTATAGAAAGAAAATGCGTGCATTGTACAAGGGCATACACCTATCTGAGTAAATTCTACATTGTTTAAAAGACTTGAAACTGATACTTTTCAGTTATTGCTGGTTTATCTATGTTATTCAGTAATACTGATAGGTATTAAGTACTGTATAAAGTACTTTATGATTGTCAGTATATTTACTCCCTGATACTAATTCTATATAAGCTTCCTAAACTTCCCCATACAGTGAAAATTGAAATTAAATATATGAGTACTTCTATTCTTACACCTACCTTTCAATGAAATTATTTGATCTTGTTAAACTTGTATTATCCCAGTGGTAGCTACTTGGAACAATTGAAGAACTTTATGAAATTTAAACATTTAAATTAAAAAAAACCTAACCAACTTTTCAACTTTCATTGTCAGCATATATCAATTAAATGACTCTTAAGGACCTGACAATACATACTTTAAGTTTCAATATCATCTCTATGATTCTTATTAAATTTCTTTATTTTAAAGATGGTTCAGCAGTGGTTTTATTTTTTAATCTATTTTGTTATAGAGGTAATGCACAGAGTTACCTGTACAGGGTTACAGATCGTAAGTAAGGTACATGACACAATAAAGTGTTTAAAAATATGAGCTCTACTCTACTTCTCTAGCTTGCTTTTAAGAGAAGGAATCTTATTTCTTATTTTTTTTTGAGGGGGGAGGAAGGTCCGGCCATGGGGCCTGAACTCTGAACCTGGGTGCTGTCCCTCAGCTCTTCAGCTCAAGGCTAGTGCTCTACCACTTGAGCCACAGCACCACTTCTGGCTTTTTTCTTTTTGCTTATGTGGTGCTGAGGAATCGAACCCAGGACCTCATGCATGCAAGGCAAGCACTCTACCACTGAGCCACCTTCCCAGCCCCAAGGAATCTTATTTCTTCTTGATCTTGACTTGGCTTACTTCTCATATGTGCATGATTTTCTCAAAGGATACATTTTGTGTAAATCATTTATTTATTTATTGACAATACTCAGATTTAAGCTCAGACCTTTGGAACTTGCTAGGCAGGAACTCTACCACTTAAGCCAGTCTGCTAGTCCTGGTCGTTGCTGCTGTTGTTTTTCCTGTGGGTCATGGGGCTTGAACTCAGGGTCTTGGTATCCTCTTTGCTCAAGACTAGTGCTCTACCACTTGGAACCATAGCATTACTTCCGGTTTTCTGGTGGTTAGTTGGAGATAAGAGTCTCCTGGGACTTTCCTGTCCAGGCTGGCTTTGAGGTGTCATCTTCAGATCTCAGCCTCCTGAGTAGCTAGGATTACAGGTGTGAGCCACCAGCACCCAACTAGTCCTTGTTATTCTTGAGATAAGGTCTTACCTGGACTGCAATCCTTCTATTTAGGTTTTCCACTATAGTCAGGATCCCAAACATGTATTCTTATTTGATAGGGGTTCTTATGAACTTATTGTCCATACTTCCCTAAAACTGTAATCATCGCAATATCAGCATCTTACACAGGTAGAATGACATGCGGGCACTGCTGGGTCACCCTGTCTGTTGGAGTAGAGTCTTGTGAACTTTCTGACTGAGCTTTTCTTGAACCATGATCTTTCAGAAATCTTCTTCCTAAGTAGCTATGATTATAAGTGGGAACCACAGTGCCTGACTGGCTTAAATGACTAATTCTAGTTAAAGATATACTAATTTGTTGATTTATATTTTTATTATTGTTTTCTTCCTTTAGGGAAGTTGCTTTTTATGATCATTTTTCCAAATTGTTGAACCAAATGCTTAGTTCATTTGTTTTCATTCTTGTGCTCTTAATCATTAAGACACTTAAGGAAATGCATTTAACAGTTGTGAACATTTTGGCTGCCTTTCATATTTTTTATATTGTAGATTTATTTTAATCATGCACAAATAGTCTATAATTGCATTTGATTGCAAGTGCAATTGCAATACCATATGGAAATGGGGAAAAAGTACAAGTAATAAAAAAAGTAGCTAAAATGTCATTTCTAAAGCTTTCCTATTCAGTCTTTCTGATTTACCTAGTTTATGTTTTTGAATGGTGGGTCAATTGTTCATTTCATTTTGCAATTACTTCTCTTCACTTGCCAGAATTTTATTAACATTTTATGCCAGCAAAATTTGTGTGTGCTTTGAGTATATTTCCATTTTGTGTGCATTTTTCACTTTAAAAGAGCACATTTTATTATTCCACATGATGCCACATTTTATTTAGCTCTTTCTGAGTCTAGGTATTAAAAATGATTCCAAGTTTTGCACTAGTATAATCAGGTTGGAATATCTGTATTCCTATCTTTATGTGACTGGCTATTGAATTATTTTTTAAGGTATATTCTTATATCTGGAATTTGGAGATTAAACCTCAAGGTTTTTGATGTCATGTGACCAACCATTTTTCCAGGTGTTGGCTATAACTATAAAATTTGCTCTTCTACTAGCAAAGAATAAAATGTCTGTTTTCCTATCTCACCTTCAACTATTATCATTCTTTTCTTTCATTATTTTTTATCAGTCTCATAGAAGAAAAGTTGTAAATATTACTTTTGGTAGGGTTCAGTCGTGGGGCCTGAACTCTGGGCCTGGGCACTGTCCCTTAGCTCTTCAGCTCAAGACTAGCATTCTACTACTTGAACCACATTGCCACTTCTGGCTTTTTCTGCTTATGTGGTGCTGAGGAATCGAACCCAGAGCCTCATGCATGCAAGGCAGGCACTCTACCACTGAGCCACCTTCCCAGCCCTATGTAAATATTACTTTAATATGCATTCCGTTGGTTACTGATAAATTTCAAATATCTCATGCAGTGAATTTTTTACTTGGTTACTTACAAAAATCTACTGAAAGTGCTCTATATGCAATATATGTTGAAAATATTTACTTCTAATTATCTACTTATCTTTAACTTTTTCTATGTTGTTCTTGAAGTACTAGAAAGTTCAAAATGTTGGTAAAATCAACCTCTTAATCTTTCTCTTTACAAATGCTGCTTCAATTATCATACTTATGAAAGTATTCCATTTGGTCTTCATATTTATATGACTATAATCTTTCATAATCTTCAATGTGAATATAGTTTTATATTTAAATACATTTTAATTATCCAAACCAGCCATGTTGTGTTTTATATGGATAGGTAATAAGAGTCCAACTTCTGTCTATCAAAACTTGGTTGTTCAAATATCATTTACTGATTTTACCCATTTTATCACCTTTATATACACTAAATTCTTGTTTATATTTTCTATTTTGCCTATTATTTGAGTTGACATGAAAAATGTATATTTTTATATAAACAATGATATACTGTAATTATAAATCCAATAGTGGTAAGATGTTTGTTATCTTGGACTTAGAACAAAATTTCAGGTCGATTTTGTAGAAAAACAGCATCTTAAATTAAGCAATAGTGATTTAGTTCCTGTCTGGTAGCTCATCCTTGTAATCCCAGGGAGTGAATATCAGGAGAATCTCAGTTCCAGACCAGCCTGTGCAAAAACATGAACAAGATCCTATCTTCACTGTTGCAGTTTTCCACGCTTTGTGTCAGCTCTCATTCAAGTTCTATACTTTTACTGAAGCCAGCCATTGAATGGGGCAATTTACATAAAGAATTAATAAAGGAATATTCCTATCTGGTTTTGTGTGCTCTGCCCCATCCAGCTACACTTTGCTTCACGTGTCTCTCAGTGCTTGCAGAACGGCTAGGAGATTGTCCTCCAATCTCAGTTCTCTGATAACATGGGGAGTAAGTATGATTTGTACTCCAGCTCGTAGTCTGTCTTGTGAAGGAGTGAGCAATGCCCTTTCCAGCACTCCCATCCTCATCACAGAAATGAAATAGAATTTAAATAAATCAAAGTACTCCTGCTAATGGCATATGTGTTTTCCTTTCCATTTAGTTTTCTTTTACTATCGTGTGTATCTTGAATGCTTGTGTTCTCAGAGTTGCAATGTACATAATCATCATTGTGTGTGTGTGTGACTTACAAAGTCAGAATCTATCCCTTGCTTGTCCACTGAATATATTTGAATGGTTTAAGGTATGGTTAAACTAATATACCTTAATAACCCAAAATTTGGTTGTCTTGATTAATAGAAAATAAGATATTCTTTTACCTTCTCACTTCCAAATCTACTTTTGGAAGAAAATATTATGGGATACAAAAATGCTTGTATACATCCATAGATATATAGGTGCATGTATATAAAATTGTTAAAAACAGTTTTTTCAAGAACTTTTCCTTTGCATCAATCTTTTGGCCCAGCTACCATCTTCCCTTCCAATGCTTTTTTTATTTTACTTTTTACGATTTTATATTTCTATCCAGTAGTTCTATATTTTGATTAATCTCACAGTCATCTGAGCTGAATTCTGTTGCCAAAGGATGAGTAGGAAAAGATATGTATTTTTTTATTCATTGCAATTTGAGAATGTTTTCCCATTGCCCTTTCTCATGAATAACAATTTGACATTCTGGATTTTTTCCCTAAAAATATGAAAACATATATGAATTTTTATATGACATTTATGGCTAAGGTGAAAAAATACAAGAATAATCCTTTCGTTAACGCTGAAACCAGTTTTAGTTTTCTTCCTTTACTGGTAATCTGTTCTTGTGTTTCTATGCACTTAGGAAGCATTCTATAACTCGACAATTAGGAAATAGTCACCTGATCAAGTACAAAAATGTGCTTAAATATTTAATTTTGCCTGTGACTTAGTCCTTCTTTTTAAATGTGAGGTCTGCTTTTGGCTTACAAGGAATTGCTTCTATTATTTCCCAATGTATTGTGTCTGCTTTTGTCTACCTAGTTTCTTCTAGAAAATCTAAAAGTCTTAGATTGCATTTTTTTTCTTCTGTCTATAGGGGAGATCTATCTTTATCCTCTTCTCTTGGTCTTTTCTTTGTATACTGAGAGTCTTTCAAATTCCTATTTTAACTAATTCAATAATCCTAATATAATGTATACTCTTAAATAATTCTTTTTCATTTTTATTCTGTGGTAGAAGCTCTTACTCTCTCTTTTTTCTCACTTGATTGTATCTTCTTTCATCCTTGACTTCCTATCAGCCTGTCTTCTCTTTTAATACTCTATTAATGTGTCACCACCCAGTGTGTCATGGGATGTGTCAGTCAGATCAGATTATAGCATTTTCACGAAAGTCAATCAGATATTTATGTGAGATATTTATGTGACCTCTGAAATTTCAGGGTAAGAATTCTACTTATTTAGGGTATAACAAGTTCTGGCGTCTCCATTTAGTTTTACTTTTTATAAGTTATCCAGGCAAAGTGTTTATTTTGGTCAACACATAAGGAAGGCAAATATCTTTGCTTCCCTATAATCCATGTAGTTAAGGTCAGGTTTATTTGGTTTGTTTGTTTGTTTCAGATTCAACTGAGAAGACCATAGCTGAGCAAGGGTGGGACAAGGCCTATGGCTAGTAATGACAATTCTCATGTGGTTCAGGGGAACCCAATGCCCATCTGGGCCATCAAGCTCTTATAGCCTACATCAAGGCCTTTTCCTCAGTGTATGCCCCTTCTCTTGTGCCAATATGAAATTAATTTATATGGCTTCCAATTGTGTATATATGTAAAACAATTATTACATCCCACTCTTAAGCATGCTCAAAGCAATTGTAAAGAGAATCAAAGTAATTTCCAGATTTCCAGTTTTCTTGGACTCATCTGTCTAATCTGGTTCTCAGTGTAGGATTTGATGTGTATAGATAAAGATGAAGCTTTAGATCATATCTCTGAGATCAATTAGACCTATAAAATTTCCAAGGGAGATGATCATAGATCTTCTTTAATGAGTTATATAGAACTTGTAATATTCTTCAAAAGTGTTTTGGGATTGTTCTGTTTCTTGTTTTTTGTTTGTCTCTTTCTTTCTTTCTTTCCTCTATGAAAAACCATTGTGGGAGTTTACAAAATAGATTTTGGAAGAAGACTGCCAGAGACAGATCATGAGAACCAGGCTCAGAGCCAATCACTCTCAAACCAATTCCATCAATTACATTATGTTCAAAGCTTGGTTGTCCTTCTTATCTGTGATTTTAGAACCTTTCTTTATTCTACGGAATGCTTAGAAATGTTTTAAACAAACATAGCTAAGTGTAATTAATCTTGTTAATTGAAATTAGAAAGTACAAAAATAGAAAATTATGCTGAACGTACGTACAGCTGCATAACCTAATCTAACCTAAGAAAGAAAAGTAGTCATAAGGAATAAACAGAGCTCATCGCTTAATACAAAATAAATTGCACCAGACAAAGCTGGTTTGCTTTTATGATAGCTGTAGAGCCTTCGCAAATGAGCAGAGTGGAGGCGATGTAATACAACTTGACTTCTAGCAAAGTGCTTAGAGACAATGCCATGGGAAATGTTGATTGCAAAAGTTATTTGAGTTGGCTTGAAAAATAATGTTAAATGAAATGTAACATGGTTTAAACTATACAAAGAAGAGTCTTGATAAATATCAATGAACAAATGAGCTGAGGGAGATCTTTAGGTCAATGTGGTAAGTGTGAGTCTTAGGGTGAGTTATTGTTGAATGTTTTTATTACCTGTTGAAAACAGAATAACATGAGGCTGATTGAATTAGAGACCTAATTTATCAGAAGTCATCAGTCATGACAGAAACACTCCATGAAGACAGAAATTCATTTTAGAGGAAAACAGTGCAATTTTACTTAAAAGGGACAATCTTTTCATGTGATGCCAATATTTACAGACCTTCCAACTACAGAATTTCTTAAAACCACCTGGAAAGCAAAGGTACCCAAGTAATATCTCAGTAAGGCAAGAAAACACCATTTCAAATCTGTTAATAGCTACATTTTCTCTAAAATGAGAAAATCAGTAGTGAATTCTTAGCTAAATAAATACAGTAAAATTTATACCAGTTACTTACCAAACATGTGAAATGTAACTGGAAAACCAGCAATCTTCAGAAAGTATTGGGCAGAAGAAAATGATGGAAAGAAAATTGCACACTTGACTATGGAAATCACATGGTAAGACTGGAAATAACTGAACATTACTCTTTCAAACAAGCATGTTTTAGTCTATCCAGATGAAATCTAGTTAAACATAGAAAACTCTTTCTGAGTAGGTGTTTTAATACTAATGAAAAGCCATCCAGCTGTGAGAAAATTAGGTATTCAGTTAGAAAAGGATCATAATCACCCAGAGAGAATTAGTCAAGCATTCTATACATCAATCATGCAAAAGAGATAAAATTAATCCAGAAAAACTTTGAAGATTCCAATCCTTTTCTGATGCTAGTAAACTGGAAATATTTTAAAGACCTACATGATTAACACTGAGTTGATTCAAAGGGAATGAGGGTGAGTTACATTCACTCAATATCTTGAATGAATGTAATTGACTGCCCGCCTTTGAATTACATTTTCATTATCATTAAGCCGTTGCACGAAGGGGTTACAAATCAATGTGTCAATTTGTAAGTATGGCATATCTTGATCAATATCACCCCTTTTATCATTCCCTCCCCATCCTTTCTGTTCCAACCTATGTCTGTAACTACCATATATATATTTGGTCTTTTGTGAGAAAAATAGCAAGTACGATTAAAATAGAGTGCATTTATTTTCTGTGAGTACCGGAACAAAATACCCAGATTGATTGACTTAAGCCACACAAATCTTTCACTGTCCCCTCACAGTTCTAGAGGACATAATTTGGAAACTTGGACTCATAAACACATACCTTATAACTTACACGCTCTCTGGAAGCCCCAATCAATAGTTATTTTTTTGCTTATTTCACCTTTTGAGGCTGTCAGCATTCATTGATTTGTGGTAGCATCAGAGTCATATTTGTGTCCACCAATTGACCCTTGTCAAGGGTCAAGCTGCTTCCTCTTCTGTGTCAAATTTTCCCTCTGATCCCCTCTTACAAATGGAGTTGTCAGTGGAGTTAGGCCTTACTCCAATAACCTAGGGTACTGCTCTCATCCGGGGATTCTTAGCTCAGTTACATCTGCAAATGCTCTTCTTTCAAATACAGCTAGATTTACAAGTCCTAGGAATTAAGGTTGGATAACTGTGGGTGGCCATCAATCTATGACAATACTAAACAGCATAAAAGTAAGTTTCTATAATTTACTTATGTATACATATATACACTGACCTATCAATTGTGTAAATAAATGTATGTAATGTGTATACATGTATGTGTGTACGTGTGTGTGCACACCAACAATGTGTACGTGCACATTGATAAGCCACCTTTTTAAATATTTGACACTAAAGGCTATTGACTTTGCTTCTGAAATGAGCCTCAGATGTTTCCTTTTTCTGTTTTTGTTGAATTCCTCATTGATTAAGCTCAAAGAATGTATACTAGGGTTCTCATGCTGTAATTTACATTTCACTTCTAATCTTTTGACCTGCCATTCTACATAAACATCAGACACCTAGACTTGTAAAACACTGATCTTATGGTTTCCTGTACTTAATCATTTGTCTCACTGTCAGAGACATAGATGAAAACCAATCTTCTTTTACATACATACATGGCATCTTATAAATGTTCTATCTCTGTTCTTGTCTACTACTTTATTACTCAACATTCTTGTCCTTTGTATTGAATACACACACATACATGCGTATATATATATATATATATATATATATGCATATATATAGACACACATATGTCTGATATTCCAGCCACACAGAATTATTCACTGCTCCTTGAACAATTTATCTCCTACATTTGTTCAAGTTATTCTCAGTCTAGAATACTCATACCTGTCTTTTTAGCTTGAAAATTTTATGCATAGATATTAAAACTTCAGTAAATTATGCCACATTTTATTTCGTTTTCTCTGAATCTTAGTCTTTCCTTTAGATGTGATTTTAATACCCTGTATAGAATGTTTTATTATACGTAATTATATTCTCTTTGTGATTTGTATTTTATACTGTGGTTATATTTTATACCATGATCATTTATGGGTCTTATCTGTCTTAATATTCCCAGTTGTTCACATGGCTTCTGGCATAGAGCAGATGCTCATAAACTTCTGAAGATCTAAATAAATTGAAGTCTTCAGTACATTTACATTATATAATTTAACTATTTTGTTTTATAATCATAAGTATGGTTAATGAGTTCAGCAAAATACAAATAGAACTAGAAAATCAATAGGGAATATTGCCCAATGAAAAATAATTAATGAATTATTGACTCAACTAGCATTTCATGTGATTACAGGTAACATATTAAGGCTAATGTCACAATGAGATTCAAAATATATGCATGTTTGGGCTGGGAAGGTGGCTTAGTGTTAGAGCGCTTGCCTTGTATGCCTAAGGCCCTGGGTTTGATTCCTCAGCACCACATAAGCAAAAAGAAAAAAGCTGGAAGTGACACTGTAGCTCAAATGGTAGAGCACTAGCTGAAGAGCTGAGGGACAGCACCCAGGCCCAGAGTTCAGGCCCCACAACTGGACCCCCCCAAAAAAAATATATATGCATGTTTTTTAACATTTAGAAAACATCAATTTGTCAAGACTATTAGGATTGTTTGAATAAATTAGTTCAAAACTTTAAATCCAAAACCCTTACCAGATAATTAGGTACCACGAACAGTTTTAGTTATGATTTAGTTAAGATTCAGTTATGCCCTTAGAAGCCATTTTCATTCATGACAGAGCTCTGTTATTTTCTTGGGTGTACATTCTAACAATGTGATGACAAAAAGTATAATTAGACATTGTATTAATATCGGAATATACCAACAAAGTGGAGATGCTTTTTATCTAGTTGTCCCAGAAAATGGCTCATGAATGAATGGAAGTATACAATTGATCTTGTTTGAAGTCTTTCTCCATCTTTGAACCAGTCATTCTAATCAGAGGATGAACTTGTCTTCTGGGTTACATTCACATGCCAAATATTAAAACTGAGATTAAGTACTGTAAACAGAAATTAATCATCTAAAGGCAAGAATGGTATAATGCACCAAAGTGATGATACAGGAGCAGGAGCAGCAGCTGACATATAAGTCACATGTATTTCTTGTTCATAACTCTGAGGAAGGGAATACTATACTTAGGGAAGTCAGAAGAGTACTTAATTTTTGATCAGCTTTAAGGGACTAGGCTAGAATTTAAATTCTATTCTTTTAAGCCAGAGTTTGGACTCCCAACAAGACAATATTTCTGGAGGGAAATAAATTTAAATAACAACAACCGATAAATGTTACAACTCCAAACTAAGGAGAAGAAATGGATTTCTGAAATACTAAGAAAATTCTTTGCTGGTCATAGGGCCTCATTCTTACAGTTCCATGTGTTTTCTAATATTTTATTGCTATGCAATTTACATTTAAATTGCATAATGCATAAAACACTTCATATTTCAATCCAATTGTAAGAGGTGTCACTTGCTTTCAAAGTCCTTATTGTGGTGTATCAAAGAAAAACAAGAAACCAAGGGCATCATACAATATAACATGATAAAACAGTAACTCGTGTTAGACCTTAAGGATCTCAGAATTCATCTTTCTAAGGAATGGTAAAGAAACTTTGCTCACCATGAAACTTAATTTTGAATTGAGCCTTTAAGGAATATGACAAAGGCTTTCTAGAGTAATAAAATTATGCATACAGGTTTGATGATGGGAATGAAAATAATAGTTTTTAAGCTATCCTTGGACTTTTCCCTTGAATTTTCATTGCTCTAACTACACTTCACTCCATAATGGTTTCTCTTCTTTTGTATTGCGTGATATCCTATGTTTTTTCATTCTTTGCATCTTAATTCTTTCATTAATTACTTCGTCTTTCTTTTTCTCCTCCTTTTAAGATTTCATCATCATAGGAAGGCCTTTTAATAGACTCCTAAATGATTTCTGTGTCTCTAAATTGTTCCTTCCCCTTTCATTAATTCTTCACTTTGCTCCCAAACTAGTCATTTATAAACCATGCATTTATCATGAATATGTTTTTAAATTATTTTTATTATAAAGGTAATGTACAGAGGGGTTGCAGTTAAATATGTCAGGTAATGAGTACCTTCCTTGTTGAACAATGCTCAAAAATAATGCATGTTTTAATGCCATTTCTGCCAAACAGAACCCATTTATACAACAGTAATCTATATGCTACATGGCCAAGAAAAGGTAGCTACTTCTTAAATCTTCCCAACGAATACCACATTATTAAGATTATTCTGGAAAATATCTATAGCTCTCAGGCACTTACATGGTCTATAATACGTAAGCAGATAATGCCTGCGTGGGTGTCCATGTCACTTCTCCATACAATGCCTTTTAATGAGCCAACTGCTCTTCATTATACTTGGTAGACACGTGTGTGTTTGTTATAGACTCACTCTGTCTTATCTCAGTGAAGTTCACCTCCAAGCTTCAAACTCCTTTATAATCATTTCCTGCTTTCTGTATCCCATCTTACTCTCCATCATTTCCTGAAGGAAGTATCTGTTCTTTCTTTTAATCACTCTCTCTCTCTCTCCTATTTTTTGTATTGGCAATATGATTTACCAATATTGTCTCTTCATATTGTAAGGTAGTAATCATTTTCCTATCAACATATCATACCCGTAAGTGAAAGGTAATCTTTTTGACCAGTTGTGTTGTTTTATTGTGTTTCCCACAAGGATTTACTAATCCTGGACAGGAACCATGTCTTCTTCAATTTTTACACTCCCAGTTGCCTTTTTCTTGGTTTATGCATATTGTCTCTGTGGAATTCATCTCTGCTGAACAGTTAATCTTAGCAGGTTTGATTTGCAGAGACCTAAGCCTTCCTACCACCATTAGCTATGTGTCATTCTGGTAGACCTAGGATAATTCATTTTTATTTTTATTTTTCTATGATTCAAATGAGGAGTACCAATTGGGAAAGTCTGCTAGAGACTGTAGAATGTTGCCACTAAAGAAAAGATCAAGGTCTTTGCAAGGAAATAGATTTACAAATGCTTGAAACATGACTTAAAGTTTCAAAGATTTATCTGTACTATGACAGACATATGAGGGGATTTTCATACTATTGTCTTAAATGGCAAATGATTGTTTCCATGTCAATTCTTGGTTTCAAATGCATCTTGTGTCTGCTATGTGTCACTTTCCACTTAAATACCTGAGGCAGGAGAATGCTCTGCCAACTTAGGTCATTATGTCTTGGATAGATGTTGGCATATAGATGAAGAAAATTCATTTTCAGTGATAACAGTTTTAAAATGTGTTTTTCTTTGTGCTCCAGGGACACTGTGATATATTAGCTCTGTAGATTCCAGTTTCTATCAGAGTACCATACTTTGATTAAATCACTTCTCCATTTCAGGAGCAGTGCAGGGTAATGACAAACCGCACACAAGGAAACAGGATAACAGAAATCCTTATGATTTCTTTGTTGTTTTAATCTTATGTTCTAATGTCAAATCTTTTTGTCTTGTTTTTGTGCTAGTATTGGGGCTTGAACTCAGGTCTGGGCACACTGTTCCCTATTTTTTTTTGCTCAAAACTGACACACTACCAGTTAAACCACAGCTCCATTTTTTTGCTGGTCAATTGGAGTCTTTTGGACTTTCCAGTCCTGGCTAGTTTTGAACCATGATCTTCCAATATCAACCTCTTAAGTAGCTAGAATTATAGGTATGAGCCACTAGTGCCTGGCTTTACCTCAGTCCTTAAGTTTTATACTATTTTTCCACTTTCTGTATCCAGTGTTACTTCATTTGTGTCGTTTCCTTATGGGATCCATCTGTTCTGCCTTTAATCCTTTCTCCATCTATTTCCGTTAAAATATTTTACTTTGTATTTTTAAATACATACTTTACAGTACATTTTACAAATTTCTTATTGGCTTGAACTAGTCAGTATAATTTATTGTATTTGCAACTGACTAGGAGCTACTTTTCCCCTTATATGTTCAGAAATTTCCTCAAAGCTTACAAATGCATAATTTACAGCATATTATAAAGAAGACATTGAATATGTCTCATAATCTAAACCTGGCAATAAACATTTTCTATAAAGGAAATACTTCTTCTAACTAAAATTCTCATAAATAGTATGGTTTCTACATGAAACCACAAAAGTACTCCAGTTGGCAATTTACTTTGGATTCTATTTGCACGCCTGCCTAATTCCAAAATAACAAATATTGAGTAAAGCACATATGATCATAACTGTAGAAAAAGACTGCATATATATGCATGTGTATGTCTTGTTTTATACTACATTTCTTCTTTTTGAAAGTGGTGTATTTCTTTTATACAGCTAATTATTTGCCTAGCTCCTAAAATCTCTCTTTTATGAATCTATCCATGTATTTCTTCTACTGAAATTGTCACATTGCTTTTCTGGTAGAAGATGTTGATACCTCTTATGGGTAGTGTTACTGATGGCCCATATGTTAAAGTATCCTTTGAAGAATGTTTCTGTGTTGAGCAACCTTGGAAGACAAAACAAGAGGCTATCTCCCTTACAAAGGGCAGGTATGCTTACTGTCTAGTATAATACAGGTGAACTCTTCAGAAGCAAAGGGAAATAGGCTTATGACCTATTATGAGTTCCCTAAACTCAGGGTTTCTCTTATTTCACTGGCTTATGCAAGGATCACTTGACTCTCTTTATATGGTTCTATGGAAATGAGGCTTGAGAAAATAGTTCCCAGGCAGTTGCTTCCATTGTTACAGGATAGAAGAATTTGTCTCTGACCCATTAGTCTCATGGCTACTACTAACATCCTGAACTGAAGATCATCTGTTAGCCATCATAGAGGGTAAAAATCTGAGACCATTTAGTCTTTTGACAATATTTTGTATGGATTTCTGTGATTCATTTCTACTATCTTGAAAACAAGTTATTACAATCCTTCAGAAAGCAGCACCTGGTTGAAATCATCCAGTCCTAGATATCTGGAGGGGGAAGAAACAAGGAAGTGGATTTCTAAAGCTGATCAGGTCCCATGTGCTTTATTCAATTCTGTGTCGCCAGCACTATCCTGTTCTAATACATTAACCAAGGCTCTGGAGAAGGACGTCAGATTTCTACAGAAAGGACCAGAGAATGATATCCCAAGGACAAGGAACAGCTAGATTTTTTTTAAAGAAGGAAAAAAAAGGAAACTTTAACCTCTCCTTTCAATGCTTTTCTCTTGTTCTTTATTGAGTCTGCAACTACATACACTACAAGCACAGGACTTGAGGTTTTCATTGTGACATTGCACACGTGTCTGGCATCTGTTTCTCCCCTGTTTCCCCAGGGTTGGTTTTACTGGAAGCCAGAGCACTTGCTATTATGCCATCAAATATGCTTAAACCATGAGTTATAAATCTAAATCACCTTTTATAGGAAGCTAATGAACCAGTGAACCAATTCATGTTTTGTATGTGAAAACAAATGTCACCTCAGATTAACCAAATAATGAAGAAAAGCTTTTACTTTATTCAAATATTCCACCTCACAAACAAAGAAAAAAATGCAAGGATTTAAACATTAACGCTTGTAAGGGCTACTATAACAAATTACCACAGACTGGGTAACCGAAACAACAGAAATTTATTTTCTCATAGTTATAAAATCTGAAAGTTCAACACCAAAGAGCCAGCAGATTTGCTTTGTCTTCTGAAGAGCATTTCCTTGGCTTACAGGTGGCTTTCTATGTCTCCCTTTCTATGTCCCATTATGATCTCTCTTCCTTTGTACTGGTGTGATATATTGTGATATGACTGATCTCTTTTTACTCTAAGTATGTCAATCTTTTAACCAGAATTCGCTCTTTATAGGCTTTAGCATAAAAAGCAGTTATGTTTTGTACTACTGGTATTAGGGCTGCAAGATATTCATTGGGTGAGGGGAAGTAATTATAATAACCAATGGCTGATCATATTACTAGGAGTGAAGACAACAAACATTATGTGTCTTCTGCTTAAATTACATAGCACTAAGTTAAGCAATACTATAGATTTTACTAATTTCCAGATAATGCAATCAAAAGAGCAACAAGTAAAGGGACAGAAGGATTCGCCATATATTCTAGAAATTGGAAAAAGTATGGGAAAAGGTGAGCAGTTTCTTTTTTGCACATAAAGAAACAGATAGAGGAAGATGATTAGAGAACTCAAAAAAAATGACTCAAAAGCATTTAACTTTAGGAAAATATGGGTGTTAGTTTGAGTAAAGAAAACTTGAATGACTAGACTTTTTTGATAATCAGAAATTCTCATACATTTTTATAAATGATAAACTTAGAAATTATACATAATAGTGCATATAAATATATACATTATAGATAGTTATATAACAATCTATAAATTATCAATATTATACACAGAAGTACCATAAATATATATATATTTGAAAATTTCCATGACATGTTGAAAACTGTTTATGTTGCATTTTAAATATTGTAAATGCTCACTGAATGGTAGTTGCTACATCTGTTTAGCTGTTTTTCCCAGGGTAATGATACATTGGATGAGTCAATCCAGCTGCCTCCATAGATTTTTTTTGATAAAGTTAATTATGTGTGCAGCAGGGATGGGATGGTGAGGGTTGGGAGAACTAGATCGGCTTGAAGGACACTGATTCTGGCATTCCAAACTACCTTACATGATTATTTACCTTTGATGTCACTCTTATTAGCATAGTATTCTGGTCACTGTGTTAACCCGTCCAGATGTTTCTCTGATAATGCTTCACTTGATAAATTTAGACTTCACACAGCAGTACATGTCACTTTACCCTCCTGTCCTCAATACGTTTCAAAATATGTCCAATCCAGCTGTGAAGTTGACTGCATAAAATATTGTAATCACACTTTAGAGAATTGAGTTGATGCTTGAAGTGCTTCCAGTTTTCTTCCCCCCTCTGGAATAAAAAACAACTTTACCAGGAGTTTAAAATGCACACGTTTAACATGTCACTTTCCACAGCAACCTTGCATTTTGAGAAGCCTAAGCAGGAAACGTTTATTTGGGCTCATACTTTCAGAGGTCTCAGTCCACCGAAAGTTATCTCTTGGTCTTGCATCTGTCAGGGAAGTTTCATGGAAAGGACTGTATGGTGGAGAAAGAGAAAGAAAAGGCAAAGTCTTAATATCCTCTTTAAGTAAATTCCCTAATGACCTAAATTTCTCCACTTGGCTCTGCATCTGAAGGTTTGGTCACCTCTCTAATAGTATTACAAGCTTTGGTCTTTAAGGATATCTTGGGTACAAACTCAAACAACAGGTAATCTCCTTACTGTATACTAAGTGAAGAAGAATAGAGTCTAAGCCAAATTTGGTCTATATCTCTATTTTGACTCATGTATTTTTTATTTCAGTTTTTCTGTCAAAATTATACAATTTCTGCAAGTTTCTGTGGCTTAACAATCTAAAGTTCCTTGGACTCTTTGATTCACAGTAAGCGAAATAGCAAATACAAACTCTCACCACAGATCCCCATGGAGAGTAAACCCATCATAAATAACAGGATGCCTATTTTAAATTTTTCACTTCATTCTTGTACAAAATTTTAAAGCAACTTTCTGTATACTTAGATGTTTTGCCAATAATTTATATGTTTCTATTCAAAGAATATTTCTTACTTTAAGCAAAATTATTCTGAAAATTGAAGTTGGATTATGATAAATACCTAGATTTTTATTGTTTCCATTTTAAAAAAAAACTTGGATCATCAAGTGTTAAGTGAAGATTGCACAGTTAAGGTCCATGGTAATGATTGAGCAAGTGTTCCCAGGAAATCAACCTTGTTGATTTGGTATCTGTCTGTCACTCTACAAAAGATTTCATAATTAATATTAGAAGTTAATTATCTTCTCCTAAGTTCATTTAGCCTGGATTTGTATTGATTTAGTAAAGAGAATCATTGACAAACTCTAATTATAATAAAAGTTAAAATGTTTTATTATACAAATCACAAGTTTCATAAACATTTGTGAGATGATTCTTATATGGATACTGAGGTCAATTTTCATTAAAGAACTAGAAATGATTTGCAAAAAAATCAGATGACAGAGTGGTCTTGGATTAGATCCTTCTAGATTCCTAATATTCTGGTACTAAATAAATTTTACTTCTGAATTTATGTCTGGTTTGAATCTTTTGTGCATCTGGTGCTATCTCGTTTGCTGCGGACAATTACCTCTTAGTCTTTGCTAAAAAAAAAAAATCTTTCTTTTTTTCAGTTAGACAGAACATCTTTTTATAAGACTTCCTTTGTGACATCTTGAATAATTTCTTGTATGTGAAAAAGACTGAGATTTATCATTTCATCTTCAGTAACCTATTTGTTAGCATTCAGTTCATCATTTAGTCTTGAAACAATTAGTTTAGTATGACCTCTCTTTCCATAATTCTATTTCATGCTCATAATCTTATATCCTTGACTGATGTATATAATTTATGTCCTGAGAATTATAATGAAAGTCCTAATGTTCTAGGATTCATACCAATCTCTTTGCAGGATAAATCTAATTTGTATTTATACCTATTTAACTTGAGCACTATTCTACTGCTTTATATTTTCATCCCTAATGCTTACAGTTAATATTACCACACTATTTCTTTACCACTTTTGTTTCCAAGCAATATTAGTCTCTTACATAGTTAATAAAATGTTGACATACAAGCTACTTTTTCAACACTAACTTTTATACTTGCTCATGTACACATTTTCATTTCTTCATATTGCTTTAAGGTACATTCATTTCACCCACAAGACTCTCTTTACTATTTCTGGCAGGAAAAGTTTTATGATAATAAACACTCTCTTTAATGTTGGCTTTCTCACTTATATTTGAAGAAATTCTCGCCAGATATAAGATTCTTGGTTGACTGGGGGTTTGGGTTATTTTGGTTTTGTATATGTTGTTTTGTTTACTTTATTTGGTTTGTTTAATTTTTTATTATATTAATTAAATATTTATTGTGTTAAGTATTTATCACATATTTACAGAAAAAATAAGAATCATAAAATATTTTTTGAAATCAGCAATTATAGAGACATTTAATTGTCTGTTCAGCTGTAAGTTTACAATAAAATCCTGGATTTGTATATACAACACCTTGTGAATGTATGATGAGCATATACTTTTATTCTGGCATGCTTTTGATCTGAAAGAGAATAGTATTTTCTTTCACTGTTTAACAAAACAATTTCTGAATACAATGCATCTCGATCAGGGCCACTGCTTAGTTTTGTTTTAAAAAAGACATATATGTTATATTGTCTTAGTGCCTTGTGATATCCAAAATTTCTGATGAAAAATCTGCTTATATTTTATCGGAAATACCTTTTGGAGCCAGGCATGGTGGCATATGCCTATAATCCCAGCTACTTAGGAGGCAGCAACAGGAAGATCATGAAATAAAGACCAGACCAGGCAAACTTAGCAAAACCTTATCACCAAACAAGAAGAATTGGAAAGGCATGTGTCACTTAAAGGGTCGAGCATTTACATAGCAACAAGGCAACACTGGGTTTCAGTCCTCAGTTTCCAAACTAAAAGAACAACAGAAATACCAACACCCGTTGTGATAAATTATTTCTCTTTTCCTACTGACGGTACTCTTGTCTTTGTCTTTCAAAGTTTGATATAATGTCTCTTGGTACCTGTTTCATTCAGACTTCATTTGTCACTGTGATAAATGCATTTATAAGGAGGAGGGGTTTGTTTGGGCTCATGGTTTTAGTCATATATGGATCCACATGATGGCCTCCCAGAACAACTTTATGCTTTGTGCATTTTGCCTCAATATTTTTTGTTTGTTAGCCAGACTCAGTCATTTCCGTGGTGCAGTTTCACAGTTCATTGAGTCTTCTATCTGTTCAAACCTATCTCTGAATCCTTCTGGTGAAATATATTTATTTATATATATGCATACATATATATGATTAAATTTGTTGTAAAGGTGCTGTACAGAAGGGTTACAGTTATATACGTAAGGTAATGAATGCCTTCCTTGTAGAATATTGTTACCACTCCCCCCCAATCCCCTCCCCAAGTTGTAAAGTTTATTTCTAACACAGTGTCCTGTGAGTATCTCTGTTGCATTGGTTCACCCTTTGTCCTTTGTCTCACCATTTTGTTATTCCCCTTTCCTTCCCCAAATCAGATAAATAGATATACAAAGGCACCAAAATCAAAACCAATGACAACAGGGGATAAAACAGAGGGGGGAAATGAGTGGAAAAAAGAAATAACCACATAGTACATTTAAAAAATAATTTGTTTCCATTTCTTGGAGCTTATTTTGATTATTTTATATGTTCATATGTACATAGCCATTGAGCTAGTGTGATCCTCTGCTAGGACTATCCTAGATATATACTAATTACTACAAATGAGGGAAAACATGGAGCCTTATGTTTCTTTGGGTCTGGTTTACTTAACTTAGGATTTTTCCTGTCTTTCTATTTCCTTATGAATGGAGGCAATATCATTCTTTCTGATGGAAGCATACAATGTATATATACCACATTTTCTTGATCCATTCTTCTACTGAGGAACATCTGGACTGGTGAAATTTTTATTGCAATTATTGTACATCAAAAGCCCAGGGATGGCTGGGAAGGTGGCTCAGTGGTAGAGCACTTGCCTTGCATGCATGAGGCCCTTGGGTTTGATTCCTCAGCACCACATAAGCAGAAAAAGCTGTAAGTGGAGCTCAAGTGGTAGAGTGCTCACCTTGAGCCGAAGAGCTCAGGGACAGCACCCAAGCCTAGAGTTCAGGCCCCATGACCAACAAAAAATAGCTCAGGGATTATTTTTTGTTTGCTTGTAGGTTTTCTGTCTCTGTTGGTAATGGTGTGTCATTCATACATTAGATTTGTGACTTTCTCCATATTTTTCTTTAGTTCTATCTTTAGGACAGTTGTTTTAAAGTTGTTGTCTAAAAGTTCCGCCATAAACTCTTTTCCAGGGGCAATTTGTTTCATTTATTTTTGCCTTTGAATAGCTTGTACAGTCATGTTTTTTTGTAGAACTTTTTTTTTTTTGCAGAAAGCCAGATATTTAAATACAATAATATAATTCCTCTGAAATGAGTCTTACCTCCTCCCTTAAGGTCTGCGGACTTTTGTTTTTGTTTTAATTGGTACAGAATATTGCAGTGCCAAGTTTCCTCCCATGGTATATGCTTAAGTTCTTTTTAGGCCTTTTCTGAGTCTATTTCTTTCCCTTGGTATATACATGATGATTTTTTTAATCTCCCAGAGAATAAGTGCTTGCTTTTAAATTTCTTTGTCTTGACTATCCAGTTCCAATGTGGAAAAAAGAACAATGAATGTGGTCATTTGGACATCTGTGCTGCCTATTTAGAGGGTTTGGCAGTCTCTTCAGCCAGAAGGGTAAAGTTATGTATGCAACAGTGTGCCTGCTTAGTTATTTGTTGCACCAGACGCAAATATAGGTGGTCAAAGCACAGATTCTTCCTTAATCGTTGGAGTACAGGGTTTTCTTTTGTTGTGCTACTCTTGTAAGCTGCCTTCAGAATGCTCTTGGGACACACAGGTGGCTACTTATCACAAGTTTAGGAGTACAGGATGGTAGCTGCTATTGCGCTAAAAGCTTAAGTTGAGCAAACATGTTTATGCCGTGCACAGTGCTAGTATTACTGCCCACTACATTAATTATTGCTAAATCTCCTTAAAGATTATGGTGATCAGTTAGTCTTGATCTCTTGTTACTCTGTAAGTATGTGAGTACTTATAGCTAATAGTTGCTAATGGATGTATGTATGGAGAGTACTTAGGATCATTAATAAAAATAAAAGAGTAATGAGGAAAACATGGATATTCACAAAGAAATCAAGCTCTTTTTTTTTTCACTGTGGAGCATTTTTCAACATGCTTAATGAGGAATTCATGATTTATTGGAGCCTTGATTGTTTAAATGTTTGTGATCGTCTACAATGAAATATAAATTGTTTTCAAAGCTGGTAAGAATGCTCAGGGGCGTAGTCAATCATTTGATGATTCATAGTTACCAATAAAACACAAGCACTCCATTTTCATTTTGAGTTTAAGCACAGGCATATAAGGATGCCTGAAAGGAAAAATTAAATAGTGACCTAGACAAAGGAGTCAGGTTATTGGTAGCTAAGATAAACTGATTGTAACACTTGATTCACTGAATACAGTAAGAGTGATGGGGAAATTGGAATGAGAAATACTCTCTTGTTCTTCACAGGAATGATTTTTGCTATGAGCACAATCATATCAAATGATTACAGAATCTCAAAGCTAGTCAGCATTTTATGAGATTAGCTGACTTATCCATCAGCTTCAGGTGAAAATCTTCCTGCCACACAGTATTCTGCTGCTAAGATTAATTCATTCTTTCAGAAAAATAGGAATCACTATGTCATTTCAATGGTAAATATTTTTGTGGGAACTATATATTAATTCCTATATGAGGAGATTGATATTCAGCATTGGGTACAACAGTCACAGATCTCTGCCTTTGCTTGGGGACATATATGACCCTATCAGCTTTCTCTAATCACTATAAATTACTCTTACTGATAATAATACTTACAGTACTGTTTAATGTGTTTTATTTGGGTTTTCACTATTGTAATAAACACTTCACAAAAGAAACCCAATCACTAAGAAACGGTAAGTTGTGAAAGAGGGATTTTCTTTAACAAACCATTTCAGCAAGGGTCAAAAAGTTAATTTTACTGTATTAAGTCTTTAAACCAAAACTCTTTCGAGGTCATCTTTTTCCTACATTGACTTATTACAGATGATGTTTAGTCATATGCTGTTTTATTCCATATAATGGAAAGCAAACATGAGCAGAGGAAGGAAGGAAGGAAGGAAGGAAGGAAAGGAAAGGAAAGGGAAGGAAAGGGAAGGAGAGGAAAGGAAAGGAAAGGAAAGGAGAGGAGAGGAAAGAGAAGGGAAGGGAAGGGAAAGAGGGAAGGGAAGGGAAGGGAGGCAGGGAGGGAAGGGGAGAAGGATGGGGAAATGGGGTATTATAATACCCTTGCCTACTTTATGCAAGTACTCATTTTGTTCAGAACTGTGTAATAGGTATGAGAGTAAATGCAAAGTTGATTGAGATGGAGTCCCTGATGTTAGGGGTTAATTAATAGTGGAAATTAGGAAACACAGAGATCATTCTAGTGTGATGTTTGGAAGTGAACTTCTACTTAAAATGTCTCAAGAGAAAAATAAGGAAAGAGAAAGAAATCCAGCAAGTTCTACTAGTTTGTGATCACTAATGTTAAAATATTAGAGAAAATAATATTGTGACCAGAAAGGAAAGCAAAGCAAATAGTTTTTTGAGTTAGAAGAATGACCCTGAAAAACCATAAAAGCTGTCAGGAATATGATATGAGAGTAAGACTGGGAAACCTGTGGATCTCTTTCCATTCAGGCTTAACGAGAGAGTCAAAAAGGTAAAGTAATGAGAACAGCAGGAGTTTTAACTCACCCTTTCAGCTGAGACATGCACACCATGACAGGGCCCAGAGCACGGCCACGGGCAAGCCACAGTCATCATTCTGGCTTCCCAGTTATTAGGTTTCTATCCCATTCAAAGCAAGGAAAATAGAAGAGTTCATTTGAGAAAGTGTTCCTAGTTAACTTTTACAAAAAAAAGCCAGTAAACTAATGACTTTACACAATAAGGTTACGTTGCCATCCTATGAGTTTGGATTCCCTGTGTGTGAGAGAACATTTGGGAGCAATCATGGCTCTATGGTGAAATCCCTGCAAAGGTTTAACAGATACTGAAAGCTAAGTCTTACCCCCAGAGAATCTGATTTCATTGTTTCAGTGTTTTCATGAGGCATCAGGATCTTCTTAAGTTTTCCAGATTTCTTTAATCTGCAACCATCGCTGAGAACCATAGCTTTAGAGGTATGCTTCATCACCAAATCCCTGAGAACGGGACTAAGAAAGAAGCAAAAGAATTACAATATAAAGAATGAGAACATCACAATAACTAGTATATGTCTGGTACAAGCAGAAAAGGTCAAAAGCTATGTACATATGACAAGATAAGATGATGTCACATGAAATGAACCCCAAGATAGGGACACAGTGGTTTTTTTTTTCTTGCTTGCTATTGTTTCTAATGTATTTATAATGTACCAGGTGATTTTTTTGTTGCTTTGTATATTCCCACCCCACCCCCGTTAAAAACCCTGTTTTCACTGTATTTGATGTCAGTATAATTTGGGGAGGGAAAGGGATAAAACAAAATGTTTATATAGGGATACAGGTGGACCCATTGTAACAATGAGATGTACAAGACCCTGTTGAACAACAAACTTTGCAATTTAGGTGGGGGGAGGTGCAGGGGGAATATATTTCTGGAAGTGGGATGGTAGGGGGAAAACAAAGAAGGAGGCAACAATACTTGATAAGAAATGTACTCATCACCTTGCTCATGTAACTGTAACCCCTCTGTACAGTATTTTCACAATTAAAAAAACTTATTAAAAAAAAAAGAATGGTAACATCAAACATTACATGCCAAGGATTCTTCTTAGCGCTTGACATTTGAAATTAATCCATTCTTCCAACAGAGCTATGAAGAAACCATGGAAGGCATGAGAAAACTGAGACCCACTGGCACAGACCCATGAAATGGGAGGGTCAGAGAGGATATATTTAGTAAGGGCAAGAGAGAGGGAGCAAGTCGGAAAGACTGAGGACTTACTGACAGAAATTGCTTAGTTTGGAAAATAAGTTTTTATGGTAAGAAAATAAAAGCACTAAGTTTTCTTTGTATATGTTAGCCTAGGATCTATGGTGCATTACTATTAGTTAATTATATTTTCAATAATATTATTCTGGGAATATATACATATATATCCAAAGTGTGTGAGCTAACACAAATTAAAAATCATTGTACATAATAAATAAAAATAGGTGGGTGCTTGAACCTAGGTAGTCCAGTGCTGAATCTTCTAATGTAGAGTGCTTTGAAATATTGCCTCTAAATAGAGTTCAATGGTGGTTTTACACAATGAAGTATCAGAAAAGAGAGCGTAATTTATTATAACATCAAAATATTACTAAAGAAACTAAATGCCAATTGATAACTGGCTATTATGACTGCTATGCGCTATTTCTTTAATCATGTACATATATGTATGTGTGCATATGTATGCATATGTGTATATATTACTTCTCAGGTTGTATGCTATAGAAATCACTTGTCACATTCATCTTCTTAGTACAGAAGGTTTTGTTTTTCAGCAGCAAATTGGGGAGACATAAGCATTCAAATTATGTGCTTCATTTTCCTGGTTTTTCAAAGGTATTTTCTCCTGAAAGAAACTCAAATACTAAGGTTATTCCACATGTATTTTCTCCTGAAAGAAACTCAAATACTAAGGTTATTCCACATGAGAGAGAGAGAGAGAGAGAGAGAGAGAGAGCTACTTCATGGTCATGACCAAACTGTAGAAATAGAATCTTAGGAGCATATAATCATCCTCTAGGGAGCAGGTCTTACAAATTGAACCTCTTTTACAGGTGGAAAATGCCATAACGAAAATTATTATTGAAAGAATTACTGACATACTGCATTCCTGCACGTGTCTAAGCAAGAAAGCATTCCAATTTAGCTCTGTAAAGCATGTGTCTGAGTCAACCTGCCACATGTATTCTTTCTCACACCTTCAATCCCATTATAGAAGTTGCATTTACCCAATAAAAGCTGCATGTGTATAAATGACTAGCTTTCAAGTTGATTTACCTGTGTCTTTGTCATTTCCTCTCAGTGTAAAGGCTGAGGATGGAAGTGAAGCATCATGTCTGTTAGCATGCAGTCTTAGTGCAGTAGATATTTTTTGTCCTATCGCTGAAGCTTGGGTTGTATAGGCAGGCTTTGTTTATTCCATATGACTACATGCTAATAAATGTTGGGCATTCTTTGCACTATTCAATTAAGAGCTCTCTTGACTCCTCTTATTAAAATCTACAAACTATTGAGTGTAAAATTAAAGTGGAGCAGTTCAGATCTTTTTGACATCTAACTCTGCCTGAAAAATAGGGATATAAAACTCCAGAGTCAGAAGTCATCCCTTACAACTTATGGACAAATGAAAACTGAACATATGGGAAAGAGAAAATACTTGCTGTGTGATCACTGCTATACATAATGACAGCAGCATACTACTGCGCTCATGCAAATACATCAACCAGCTTGCTGAACACATGGTATTACACTGACTTTAACAGAAGGCTTACATGGCTATTATTGCTAAAGCTCCAATGAAGGAAATAATTAGAGCGCTAAGCATTTCAAAGGTTTTAAAATGACTTCAGGCAATAACCAGAGAATAATATAGGAAATCTATCTACTGCAATTGAAAGGATATGGATTTAGTTCTTAGATTTTTTTGCTCTTCTAAGTGTTCCCTAGTTTTTCAGACCACCAAAGGATGTGAATCTTGTTTGGCCATTAGCAAAGAAACTTACTGTAAATCTTATATGTTGCAGGGAGCACTTTTATTATTTCCTGTATAGGAAAGCACTCCATTGAATAGATAGTGTAAGATCATGTGCATTATCTTTATCAGTTTTTGGTATCCTTGCTAAAAAGAGAAAAAGAAAAAAACAGAAACAGAAGTAAATACATAGTCAGACCTAAAAACCCTTCTCCAGATAGCAGGGAAGTCAAGTTGATGAGATTCCAAACAAAGAAATCAGAGTAGTTAGATAAGTCTCATGTTTGAACTTAGGTATGTCTTTTAGATTTTCTCAAACCCCGTATTTGTCAGTCTTGCTCTACTGAGCAGATTATCTTTTTTCAATACTAATTTAGTTTACATCTATACAAAACTAACTCATTTTTATCACTTATTGTTGGGAAGAATAAAAACCAAGCAGAATATCTTGAAGTGACCCTCAGGCACATGAGTCGGTATGGACAGAAAGTAAAGGATCTTAAAATGAGAAATCTATGCTGGGTCACAGTGGCTCATGCCTGTAACCCTAGTACTCTGTCTAAATATAAAAAAGTAAATGAGAAAAAAAAGAATATGCAGAACAACTAATGTTAGCACCCCACTTAAGTTTGGAGATGTATTTTCATATTCTACCTGACTCAAATGTGTTTGGGTTATTTAACTTGCAAACTCTCAAGGGTTCTGAAGAGCTTTTAAACCATTTACTATATTGAGTTATTCAAGGGGTAGGTAACTCAGAAAAACAAGTAAGTTATACATTGAAAAAACCTTTTGGTTGTACCAGGTTTTGAACACACGGTCTCATGCTTATCAGCTTGCTTGAGTTGCAGGTGCTCTACAACTTGAACCACACCTCCAACATTGCTTTTGGCTAATTATTTGAAAATGGAGTTTGACTAGGCTGGCATTGAACCACCATCCTCCAGTTCTTAAACTTCTGGGTAACCGGGATTACAGGTGTAAGCCACCAGTACTTGGCCCTGAAGTTGTATACTTTATATGTATTTCCAGAGCTCTACCAGCTGTTTTCTCACCCAATAGCAACTATTTTGACTACTCATTGCACGATTGTACTATTGCCAAGTCAGCGTTGATATATCTCAGTTACTTAGGCAAATTGACAAGCGATTTTCCAAACTTGAAAAGTAACCCTAAAGAATGTTGCTTTGGCATCTTAGATGTGCCTACTATATTTGCAAGTCTTTCCTGAAGAGCTGTCTGTTAAGCTTAAGATTAAGTAATATAGTTGAGAAATGTGGAGAGAGCAGAGTGGAAATTTAGCTCTTCACTCGATGTTAGCAATGTCACTTTCCACCCATTGTGATTTGGTTTAGGAAAATAAAATCCTCTTGAAGTAATTAGAAAAAGTGCATGTCAAGGAATGTAATTGAGGATAGTCTTTGGTTGACCTCAGAAGAAAACAACAGCTCAGAAGAAATTTCACAAGGTTTTAAATTTGGCAAGAGAACTACAATATCTCTGATAATTAGACTTTCAACACATTTGGATTTGCTAATTGGATCTAAGTTCTAATTAGACTTTTTATGTAACTAAGAGTGACATATCATTGTATGAATTTAATGTGCTTTTACAGTTGAAACCAACAATTAGCAGCCTTTCCCAAATTATTTTAATAAGGAAAAACCTGGCTTTGTTGTGCATATAGTGACATCCACTTCGCTTAGAATATATTATCGATATTTTAGTGTTCTTAATTAAACACCCTTTGGGAGCTCAAAGAGAAAACTTGAGTTTTAATAGGACACACCTAAATCATGTATTTTGGAGGGATATTTCCCAGTGTGATGATGTTTTCCAAAGCCACGAACAAAACATGATAGAAGAGAATAAACCACAGCACTCATTAGGGGAAATGGGACGGATAACCAGGTGGTCCTTATAATCACTCAATTAATCAAACATTTTCTACCTGTGACTGTAGCCTTGTTCCTCTTTTAAAGTGTGCAGATGAGAATAGGTTCCCAAGGTGGAGCCTGTGGTTATCCAGCTGATCAGATGACAGGACCCTACTTCCTTTTCCTGTGTGCATTGCAAGATGAGAGCATTCCATGAAAGCTGAGCATCTTGAGTTGTTATCTGTCGTCAATCCGTGTCACATAAGCTCTCCCTTTCCACTTTATTTCTGACAGAGACTCATTCATTTTTAGCCCACTGCGATTTGAAGGCAGTGATTTTCCAAACTAGTAGTGCTCAGTAAAGTGAGGACACATTGCAAGACTTTAAAGAAACGGTTGTTGACAAAATATCCTATAAGAATGGAGAGCATTGAAGGCAAATAATGACAGGTTTTTTGTGTGTGTACGGTGAATATTTTGAAAACATGTACCTATATAAGTGATGGATTTTTTTCCCCCATCAAGTAAAAGCAGTAGGCCTTCTAAACCTATTCAGAAATATGATAATGATGATAGTTCTTTCCACAGTTAAAGTAATGTGTGATTAAATTAAAACTATAGGAAAATGTTACTTAGGCCATAATTGATAGATGAGACACTATCCTTGGATTCGGTGTGGTATTCCTTTTCCAATTAATGCATTACATTGTCCGAATTATTGGTATATGGATAACTCCTCATTAAGCCAAATGTCCTCACTGAGCTCCTGAAAGCATGCTGTGTCCTGTCATATGCCACACGTTGATATTTAAGAACAGGAAATGGCATTTCTGATGGCTTCATGTGCTTCATTTAAAAAGAGAACTCGTGCAGGACGCTTTCTACAGCAATTGTTCCATGATCTCTGTAAGGTCTTTCCACAGGTCACTGGACTGCTCTTCAGGCAGAAAAGTGACCAGAGCTGTTTTACCTTTCAGCTTGGGTGCTGGAATCCTGTCACAGGGCTGAACGGGTCACTGACGGACAAGAAACTGGAGAACAATATGCGTGGCGTGGTTCTACGTGTGGTCACTGTTCTGGTGAGTCTCACTGGGTCTCTACAGTTTCTTTTCAACTACATGCCTTTATGTTTTAGTAACTGATGCAGTAATCTAAAAAGAGCTTTAAGCAAATCCTGACTGTGCTTTCTGAGATTGTTTTAATGGTCACATTTTTCTCAGCCTTCAGTTAATGTGGATCAGACACAGATTTTTGCAGCTTTTGCTTTTAATTGCAGTTCTTTGGTAGGGAACCGCCTTAGACACGGTAGGCCTCATTTCCATCCCTCCCTCATGGTTTTCTATGTATTATAAAGTATGAGCATCCTGGAGACGCAATTTCCTGTGACTATAGCAAGCAAAGCTATGACCAATGAAGGCACACTGCATACTTTCAGTGCATCCTGAAATAGTAAATCAATAATAGACTAATAGAAGTAGACTAGGGACCTACTTCAAAGGAAAGATCACTCAACATTTTAGCAAATATTTATGGGGAATCAGATGTATTCCAAATTCTATGCTGACTCGTGGGGATATTGGCAAATTACATAGGCAGCTTTAACTCTGTTTTTATGGAGCTAAGCATGTAGTGACTGTGACTAGGATTATGGGTATGAAAAATTTGTGACAATGCCATTTACCTGTTATAAAATTAGTTAAGTTAATTTATAATGATTACATATTTACAATTTAATTCATTACTTTTATAACTCAGCCTCATTCTGCATTATTACAACTTCTCTCTCCTCATAACTATGCAAAAGAATAGAAGTATTCTTGATAAGCCATGAAATATACAAGTGGTGAATATCTCAACAGCCATAAAACATGAAGATATGTTTTCTTGCTATCACAACATGTTTAACTTTGTGTTACTTCACAGCATGTCTCAAAACCTAGTCAAAACCTGGCTAACTTTATGTTTTTCTGGAAAATTCAACTCATTTTTAAATTTGAAAAAGATCTTCTCCAAACTAAATTAAGCGTAGAATTGGTAAATTTGCCTTATTTAGTTATCAAGTATGTATTTACTTAACACTTACTATATGTGAGATTTAGCAATATATATAGGGTAATTAAAACGTAAATACTATCCTGAAAATATGTATAGAGTTTTGATAGGAAAATACATGTATAATGAATGAGCTAAGTTTTATCAACTACTCTGAGTCCGTTATGTATATTATCCAATTCATCCCTCATGGAATATCTCAGGAATTGAGACTAGGTTGATTCCAAAAATACCAAAGATTAAATGGAGTTGAAATATATATATATATATATATATATACACATATATATTTACAACAGAAATGGAATTCAAACCCAGACACAAGCCCTCTTAACCCCTTCCCTCAATGATACATTATAGTCTTTCAATTCCTACTGTGATAATAGTGAGAAGTGAGGTATCTGTAGGCTTTCCTTTGACCTGAGAATTGGATATGTTCAACTCTGATTTAGGTGAAAGTACATTTTAGTGGGAAAGCTTCATAGGACCAATTATTTTAAAGTCATTTTCAAGCTGAATAAAATGGTTGGCATTTTGTTCATGAAATGGTAAGTGCTTCCCACAGTGTTAATGCCTACACAATCGAGGTCTCCCTCATCACTTACAGTGGTCTGTTCCCGGTGAGCTCAGGCCTGCCCAATGCCTGCATATGGTTAGTGAATGAAGTTATGGAAATTTTGCTGCTTTCTCTAAGTCTTCTCTGATGCATGTTTTCATTAGTCCTACCTGTGGTCCTCTCCAGGCCTTTGTTCTCTATCCCTGTAAACTTCCTCTAGTCAAACTGAGAATTATCCTCCCTTCCATCTACCCAGCAACTCCAAACTTGAAGCTTTGCCCTACTATACTCGAATTAGGATTTAGTCTATATTGATGTATCTGACCACATAAACACTACCTTTTTTATCCCAAGGACTGATCCCTAAGACTTTGCAAAAGACAAAGAACAGCCCATGTGTATATCCCCTAAAGGAGAACTTTTAGCCTTTTTTTTTTTTTTTTGTCAGTTGAACTCTGGGCCTGGGAACTGTCCCTCAGCTCTTCAGCTCAAGGCTAGCACTCTACCACTTGAGTCATAGCACCACTTCTGACTTTTTCTACTTATGTGATGCTGAGGAATCGAACCCAGGGCCTCATGCATGCAAGGCAAGCACTCTACCACTGAGCCACCTTCCCAGCCCCTAGGTTTTATAATGTTGTAACTGAAACTTAGTCTCATCTCTGCCTTCTATCTTTACTTCCTTGGAAGCTGATTTACCCTATCTAGGTTTTAAAACCACCATTTTTATCTAATAGATAAAATTTTCAACTTGTATAGAACACAAAAAAGAGTATATTTAGTTCCATATATATGTGTGTATATATGCATATACCTCAATGTAAATTCAACAGTGTCCACAGTTTCCTCTTAACACAGCTTACAGAACAAATAAATAATAAGGGGTGTGCGTGCATGTGTGTGTGTGTGTGTGTGTCCACGCACGTACGCAAGCACCAGTACTTGGGCTGGAAGTCCAGGCCTCCAGCACTGAGCTTGGCTTTTTTGCTCAAGGCTGGCACTGTACCATTTGAGCAACACATTTACTTTTTGTTTTTGTTTTGTTTTGTTTTTACTAATTGATGAGTTTCATAGGCTTTTCTGCCCAGTTTGCTTCAGTGATCCTTGTATCTCAGCCTCCTGAGTAGCTAGGATTATAGGTATGAGCCACTGGTGCTAACTCACTTTTAATTCCAGGTTCCTCAGTCTATTTCATTATTCTTCTCTCCTTTATCTCCTTTCCTCAACAAACATAATAAGAAGTATCTAAGATGTACTGCAAAGAACACTTATAATCAAAAGGTACCAGTTTTCATGTCAGCTTTCCTGCTTAAAGGGTTCTTGGATTTCATAGAAACCAAGACACTAGTATTAAACTCAATTTTTTATCTGCAGAAAAAAAAACTGACCACAAAGTGTTATCATGATGGGTGAAAACTGTGTGAAGTCAGGCATACCAAAGTACACAGGATTTTTATAGCAGCATCATTATCTCCATAGGAGAACTCCAGTGTGGAAATTAACTTTTGAAAAAAAAAACATGAATGATTATGAAGGTATAATTAATCAATGCCATGAAACCGCAGATATTTTGTGGGCGATCTGCAAGCCCCTAAGGCAGACAAATTAAATGTGACCTGAAGTATTGTGAGTCACTGTCACATTTTCAAACGTTGCTAATGAGGAAGGCCAGCCCTTGAAGTTGGTGCTTCCTAGAGGAAAAATAAACAACAACACCTATTACCCCAAAAAGCATCCCAAAATATGATCTTCAAAAACTTCAAAGAGATCACATGCGAGTTATATTGTCTCCTATGAATTGTGTTTAGTCCCACACTAGTTTAAATAGGTTCTTGATGTTAGTACGTATTTTTAAATGTTATTGTAAAGGTGATATACAGGTTACAGTTACATAAGTCAGGTAATGAGAACAATGTCACCTCTTCCCTCATTTTCTCCTAGTTTTTCCTCCTGAGCTCCTCCCCCCCAAGTTGTATAGATCATTTTCAAAATAGTGTCCAGTGAGTATCACTACTGCATTTGTTCACACTTTGTCCTGTCATAACTGTGCTCTACCTTACCCTAAAATGCCACTAAGAATTGATTTCAAATGTCATTGACCTTAAGATTATTGTTAAGACATTACGCATGATTTTCCTCCATGGAACCTGTGTTTTCATCCTTTACCCAGAAGTTTAAGCTCTGATCTCAGCTTCTGAGCCTCTTAAGCCTGGAGTTACCGTAAGGTATTGGGAGATTAACTTGGACATGAGACTCTACTGAGCATGTCTTCACAGCAAGGAGATTGGAGAGAGTTGACGGTAAACTCTGGTGGCTCCTACACAGATATACAAAGAGGGGTCCTCAAGAAGGAATTAATAGTAAAGTGGGGTTCAGGTCTCCCAGGCAAGAATGACAACTCTGGATGAGGAAATGTCCAATGGATGATACAGAAAATAAACTGAGACTCACAGTAAGACATGCAAAACATTGTACAATGGTAATACATTGGGACACCGAGTAGAGCATTGCAGTTTTGAACACAGCTCCTGGAGCAGATCCACTGCTAGGCTGTCAGAATGAGGAATCCAGTTCTCAGAAAAATGAGCAAAGCTTCCAGGAATTCCACAAAGCAAAGCAAAATAACAACCTTGAAGAATACTTTGATATCAGATAAGAGACTTGTATTTAGTCTACATGGATAATGATTACAAATTAACACAGAAAAAGAAAGAAAACAATTGACAATAGATAGACAAAGGTGAGCCTAATGGTCCATATCTCTAATCTTCACACTTGTAATTCTAGCTAATCAAGAGGCTGACAGAACATCAAAGTTCAAAGCCACCCCAAAAATCCCATGAGAGTTCCCCCCCCAAAAAAAACTATATATATCTTATGTGACCATATAAGATGATGCTAGGAAAAAATGAACTCCAAGACATAGACACAAGAGGTTTTTCTTTGTTGTTATTGTTTTCAACTACATGATTTTTTTCTTTTGTGTTTTCCCCCTGTGGTTTGTTCCCTGTTGTCACTGTGTTCAATTTTGGTACCCTGGGTATTGTATATATGTTTGTCTGAACTAGGGAAGGGAAGAGGGACAACAAAATGGTGAGTCAAAGGACAAAGTAGGACCCTATGCAACAACAATACACAAGACAATACGTTGGAAATGATCTGTACAACTTGGGGGGATTGGAGGGAGGGGAAAAGGAAGAAAAATGAGGGAAAAGGTAGCAAGTTAGACAAGAAATGTAATCACTTCCTTACTTAGGTAACTGTGGCCTTTCTGTACATCACCTTGACAATAAAATTTAATAAAGAAATAAAGAAAAATAAAGAACAAAGATGTAACTTTGAAAAACTCAGCACACAAAAGCAGGGCTTGAGGCATAAATCAAGTGATGGAACAATATAAAAATATATGCAAAAGTATGACATGCTATCAAGGATTTAAAGTATCCTAAAATAAATTGGGATATTATCTCAATTTCTGTAGTCGGTGTTAAATATTCTCTTTTACAACCTTCTCCAGAAATAAAGAAATTTATTCATGTCAACATTACATAAATAGCTACTATTTATCAACGAGTTAAAGTACTATTGTTAAAACGTTCGTCTAACCTCAGATTTAGGTAAAATAGTATTCACTTTCATTGTTGGAATAGTGTCATTCGTAGGCATGGCTCTATAATACCTCCACAAGATACACACATGGTTTTGTCCTTCTGCTCACTGTACTCATCTTAGGTAAAAGGGAAAAATGTAATTTTTATAAACAGACCCTCAAGGTAAAATGGCCTATGCAAACGATGTAATTGATGGCAACATTGGAATATGTGTTCACTGCAGTGCCGACTGAAGAAAACCATTACAAGAACTGCTGCGTGATGATGCCTTGCAGATTTTCTGCTTGTGCATCACACTGGCTATTGAGATGACAGCTGCCAGGCAGACATGTGTTAGTGTATCCCTTGTATTTGAGGTCCTTGTGTATCCCTGTATTTCTCCTCTTGGAAACCATCACCTGAATTCTCATAGTAGACAGTGAATAAATATTTCAGAGACAGATTGTATCATTTACTTCTGTAAAACAAATTGACCACTTGTCTCTAGAAGGTTAGAATGAGATTGGCAGAGTCATTTGCAAGTGCAAAGATGTAGAACCAGGAGGAGTATGGGCTTTGGTGGCTTCTGTACTTTCTAAGGAGTTTCAGCAACTATATTATTTCATTCAGAAATGCAGTGTAAAAGGAAGCCAAATATGCAGGAGACTTGGAAGTTTTAACCCATCTTTTGATAATGGTGTAGTTATGGCATAGTCACAACAACAGAAAACCAGCTCTCAAAAAAAAATTCCTCAGAAATGAACATGAGCCAGGCACTAGGAGCTCATACCTATAATCCTAGCTACTCAAGAGATTGAGATCTGAGGACTGAGGCTCAAAGTCAGCCCAGGCAGGAAAGCCCATAACACTCTAATCTTCAATTAACCACCAAGAAACTGAACGTTGAGCTCACATGTTAGAGCACTAACCTTGAGCCCAAAAGCCCAAGGACAGCATTACGTTCAAGCCCCAGGATGAGAACAACAGAAACAACAACAAAAGTGAACATGAAATTGAATAATAAAACCTGAAGACTTGCTGCAGAGATAAATGTTAACTTCTTAGAGCCCAAAAGGAATACATTAAGGAATTGATAACTAGTCATAATTTCATATAAAAATTGCCAATTAACTTATTAATCTATCTTATTTGGGATATTTTCATATATCTAAGATTTTTTATGTTTTTATTGTAAAAATAGTGTACAGAGGGGTTACAGTTACATTAGTAAAGTAATGAGTACATTTCCTATTGAGCATTGTTACCTCCTCCTTTGTTTTTCCCCTACCATCCCTTCCCTTCCCACCTCCCCAATATCTAAGATTTTTCCAGAACCTTCAAGAATATTATTTGAATTTATCATGTGGCAGAGACTCGTGTAAAAATATATTTCAATAATATGCATCAAATTCTTATTTGCCTAATTCTCTGCCCCATGATGGAGTAATGGGGTCTGGCTGAAATCCTTGCAGTAAACAACTACAAAGCAGAGCAGGGCAGGTAAAAATATTTTCAGACATTGCTCAGCAGTTAGCCATGAACTTTGATTCCTGAGAAGTTAGAAGTAACTAGATGATCTCAATATTTACTCCTGCATTATGAGTGCTGGCTATTTCCATAGTGTAGGCACAGAGATGAGTATGGATTGTGACCCACAAATAAAATCCAGATACTTGAAGTTTAAATACCAATCTGGAAAGCTGTGTGCTGGTGGCTCACGCCTGTATTCCTAGCTACTCAGGAGGCTGAGATCTAAAGATCGAGGTTCAAAGCCAGTGCGGTCAAGAAAGCCCCTGAGACTTTTATCTCCAATAAGAGGGGGTGGTGGACAAACAAGTTTGAAATGATAAGGTAATGACTTGGTTTCAGTAAGCCATAGAAAATAGGGCGTGACAAAACTTAGTATGCTTTTTCAGCTTCCTCTCAAAAGACCACAGTCGTAGTGGCAGCCTTTCCAAAGAGAAAGCTATTGCCCCAGGAGGACTCAAGATTCTTTCAAAAGCAACAGTAACAGCTTTTGACCAGGAGAAGAAAGTTTATCAAATCACTATCCATTGCCCTAAATGGTACTCCAGTGTTCTGAAATGGGAAGCAATATCTACAGAGCATCCCATCTGGGAATGGTTTAACTCATCTCTCAGCCTCTGTTATTAAAACTCAGCTTTCTCTGGGGAGACTGCAAGCAGGCAGTCAAGGGTTGAAGGTCCCAGAAATGGAAACGTTAGTTAAGGAAAATAAAGCAAAATGCACAGTTATACAAGAATATATCCCTTGGGTTTTTTAATGATCACTTGAAATAAGAAGAGATTTGGGTTTTAATGTGTTGTTTTATAGCATCTTTATGTAAATGATCTGGTAATTATTTTAACCTGGAAACAAAAAGGTGGGCATGAGGGAAGTGAATTAGTGTCTCTTACCTGTATTAACTCTTCATTCCAAAGGTTTCAAGTGCTCTAGCGTGTGTGTGTGTGTGTGTGTGTGTGTGTGTGTGTGTGTGTCCTGAGTTGTTGTTTTGTGTGTCTGTATGTGTATTTTTGTTTTGTACTTAAGGCTAGTGCTCTACTGCTTGAGACACAGCTCTAATTGCAACTTTTTGCGGGTTAATTAGAATAAAAGTGTCAGGGGTTTTGAATCATGATCCTCAGATCTCAGATCTCCGTCTTCTGAATAGCTAGGATTACAGGCATGAGCCACCAGCACCCAGCTGAGACATGATTTTTGAACTGGGAAAATGAAATGCTTGGGCTAAATTTTTTCCCCTTTGATTTGTATGTAATGTGCTCTGTAGTTCAATTAAAACTAAAAACCTGCTATGTTTTTCAGAGCCAAATATACTCCCAGACTATGGTCAATAAAGTACTCTAGAAAATGAAGGATCAGGGGCTGGGAAGGTGGCTCAGTGGTTGAGTGCTTGCCTCCTATGCATGAGGCCCTGGGTTTGATTCCTCAGCATTACATACACAGAAAAAGCCAGAAGTGGTACTGTGGGTCAAGTGGTAGAGCTAAGAGATAGCACCCACACCCAGAGTTCAAGCCCCACAACTGACAAAAGTTAATTAATTAAATAAAAATTAAAAAAAAGAAAATGAAGAATTAAAGTTGTATGGTCTGAAGACCATCTGGGAATAAAAATAAACAACTGATTCACATTTCAAAGCAATGGTTTTATTTTTTTTAAGTGAAGGTAATTTTTTTAAAAAAGGTCAATAAAAAGGGTCTGAAAATTATCCCACCTTTCTTTGATAAGCCCTTCAAAATTTTAAGAATGACCTTGGTCATCTACCCCAAAACTCAAGATGTGTTTCAATACTTGATGTCTTATTTCTTATTTGGGGACTTTTTTTTCTGGTACTGAAGCCTGAACTCAGAGCCTGGGCACTGTCCCTGAGATTCTTTTGCTCAAGGCTAGCACTCTACCACCTGAGTCACAGTGTCACTTCTAGCTTTTTCTGAGTAGTTTATTGGAGGTTAGAGTCTTGCAGCCTTTCCTGCCTGGGCTGGCTTTGAACTGTGATCCTCAGAGCTCAGCCTCCTGAATAGCTAGGATTACAGGTGTGAGCCACTGGTACCTGACTTTGGGACATTTTTAAAATACGTATTGAAGAATGTATAAATAAGAAGGACCAGTTCTCAAAACACAAACAACAACAAAAGCTAAATGATATTTGTTGCACTCAGTGATGTTATCTTATAGATGAAGCAATTATCAGGGCTGGTTTTAGGCTAAGCATTCCAATTGATTGTGCAATGAAAAATAGCAATGGAGAATCACAATCTGTTTTCCAGGAAATCATAAGAGTTTTCTTCTAATTTCTCTATAGGTATCCCCATAATTATATCACTCTTGTGATCCGGGTGGATATTGCTTTTGGTGAGAAGTAAACAGTTTTGTATGCCTTAATGTTCATTTTAATAACACTTCCAGCAATATTCTTTCATTTTTATATGTGTTCATTTGTGAAACTCAAAATATTTTCTCTGTATCTTGAAATACAGACTTCTTCCCTTTTTTTTTTTTTTTGGTATATCCCTACAGGTTTGTTGCTTGCTTTTAAATATTGGCAACTTTCTACTTTCAACTCTTCTGTTTCTGCCTTCCATGCAGGAGATCTATTCTTTTAAGTCCCCCGCTGTGTTTCATAATAGAATCAAAAGAAAAAGGTACATCCTTCAGAAAGCATTCAGCTCACTAGAAATAGAAAACCTGTCACCTTATTGTAAAACCTTAGATCAGCTAGACCAGTGTCTGCAAGAGTGAGTAGTTTCTACAAAGAGTATAGAGTAGGGTTGGTGAAATTATTATTTCCCTTGTTCTCTCCAGAAATCCTGTCAGGGAAGAGACTGACTTTGTTCAGAAAATGACTGTCTACTATTGGAAGGAAAACTTTTCCTCAACACACTTAAGTTGGATGGTTGGAGATCTATGAATTATCTGACAGTAGACAGAGAATGGGAGAAAAGACGAGGTTTGTTCACACAGGCATGTGGAACTCACTCAGTAATGTGTACCTTGCAAACAGAAGGAAAACTTGATATGATAACTGAACAATAATGGGTGCATATGGTTAGGATTTTACCGGGATGCTTTGCCTTCTTCCAGGAATTAGCAGACCAGCTCTCATAAAGTTCGCCCAGCATTTTCAAAAATGTCTGCTCTAGTCCGATAAGAGAAATTCAGATAAGATTTCAAATGCTTTCACTTAAAAGAAAATAATCTTTATGGCAAAATTGCTGATTGAAGTTCAAATGCAGCTCCTAAGAGGAAGAAAATACACATAGCTTTATCTTGCATATGATAGGAAATTTTTGAAGTATAGGAGATTTTTTTTCTTTTTAGCCAAACAAATGCTCTACCAATTAAGCTACACCTCCAGCCCTCTTTGCTTTGTTTTATTTAATAGATTAAAACTTATGCTTGGGACATCTCATCTTGATCCCACTACTAACATTTTCTGCATAGCAGGGATGATGGTCACCCGCCACTATTTCCCACATTTAAGATGAAATCTAGTAAACTTTTGCAAGGGTGCACCTTTGACTGCCAGCTTCGCCTCCAGAGTTGCTAGGATTACAGTTGTGAGCCACGGTGCCTGTCTGAAAAGGACTATTTTATTACTACCATGTGTTCAAAGACTAGCCCAAATTCTTCATGTCTTATCACCATGTAGTTTCTCTATTCCTTCACCCACATTTACACACACATGCTCATCCTCTGACAGTCTAAATTCATCAATTAATTAAAGCCAGTCTACACTAATTAATGGCTAAGTATATAGAATTTAGTAATCAGACAATGCAAGATTGAAATTTCAGGTTTCCTTTATTTTTCAACCTAGTTTTATAATTTCAAGTGTACTATTTCTCTCTCTTCAAGTTTCAGTTCTTTCATTCATAACTTGGCAATAAAAATGCTTGAAAACTTTTTAAAAACAAGCAAATGAGAGTCATGTGATGAGGATTATCAGATACATACGTAACTTTATCGTTGTTGCTACTATGTGTCATTTGCTCCTTCCTTTAGCCTGAAAACTCCTGAGGAAGGAAATCCACACTCTTGGTCTTGAACCTCCCCTGCTCTAATATTTCCTTTCTTTTGAGTGATTCTTCCATGCTAACTATCTCTGTTTCATTGTTCTCTTTTCCCCTCTGAAATCACTGAAATTTGGCTTCTACTCTAATTTCTCCAGAGAAACAAAGAGCTTTTGAAAATGTCTCCAAGGTCTCCAACTTGCAATGGATGATCATGGGCCTGGTACCTGTGGTCTTCCCATTCCAGGGCAATTTCACTTCCAAATGCTGTCCTCAGTTCATTTTTGCAAAGACACCTTTTGTTTCCCTTTCATCCTCTCTGATCCTTCTCGAGTCCTAATTCCTGTGTTGGATTCTTTTCTGCCAGAGTTCCATCACTGCCTCTGTATTACCTTTACTGTATTACTTTCTTGAAAAGTCTAATTTTTGGTCCAACTCTGGCTTTTCTCCTCTTCCTTTAGACTCATTTATCCATAGCTATTGTGAATCAAAAATATTCTGCATTTAATGTCAAAAACTTAGACAATTTAGAAAACAAAAATTAATGACAAACTCACCTATAATCGATCATTGAAAACATTACTAATGTTTCCTATTTTACTAGTTAATTCCTTTGCTTTTAACAATGGAGGAAATTAAAGCCACACTCATAGGCTAATAGGCAAATATATATTTTAAAAAAACTTAAACTCACTTATTATTTCTTTACATGGAAAATCACCAGATAAAATTATACAAACATTTGGAGGCATTTTCTTTCTAATTGAGAATTTGTTTCCTGAAAAAGTATTACCAGTCTTGAGTCGCATAAGAGGTATATACAAAAGCCAACTGCCTTCACAGGCTGCTGATAAATGTTAGCACTCCCTTTCATCCTTGCTAATCTGATAAGCAATAAATAAAATAATTCTCATTCTAATTTTTCTTTCTCAAATGTGTTTCAAGAGACCAAAAATAAATGTCACCTTAATATTTGCTATCAAACTCTGTCCTTTTAAAATGGAAGCTTCTGAGATTCTGAATTAAATGATAATTTTAACAAATAAGCATCTCCCTTTAAATGACTTTGAGTCATAATTAGGCATAGGTGTGTGTGTATGTGTATGTGTGTGTGTTTCTGTATGTGCATGTCTGTATGTGCCAGTACTGGGGCTTGAACTTGGGGCCTGGATGCTTTCCTTGAGCTTTTTTGGTCAAGGCTTGTGCTCCACTTCTCTTTGGAGATGAAAGTCTCACAGACTTTTCCTGGCCTGTCTGGCTTGAATCCATGGTCCTCAGATCTCAGCCTCCCAAGTAGCTAGAAGGACAGCAGTGAACTGTACTATGACCACCATTTTAATATTTCCCTTTATTAAGTTACAATGTGTATTCATTTTGTGCTTAGTGCTGCAAGTTTTTTACAATATAATTTCTTTGATTCTATATTGAATATTCACCTTGAAGACTTTAATCTATTGATTCAAAGTCTTAGTTCCTCTAATAGAATTACCATGATACATACTCTCAATAAAAGGCATTTCAAGGTGAATCTTAGAAGCCAGTGTCATCTGAGAGCAGAGCGCTCTGCGGTGGGCCTCCAGGAAGGTGATGGCATAGCATTGCATCACCTCTCAGTAAGTACTTATGACCCCACATCCAATATATCAGTGAATTCCCTCAGCCCTGACTCCAAAAAGACCTAGAGTCTGATTACATCTCCTCCCATCCATTAACAGCCAGGTCATGACTAGCTCACTTCTGATGCATTGCAGATTCCTAATTGATCTCCTTGCTGCTTCTTTGCTTCCTTCAGTCTGTTGTCAATAGTAACTGTCACAACTGCCACCTTTTAGTAAACTGATGAAATATACCTCTCTTACACTCTGAGCCCATCTGGCTTCTTGCTCCAGTAGTTTCTCCTCTCATGGTAAGTAACAGTTAAGAAAAAAAAAAACCCTCACCAGGCTGGGAAGGTGGCTCCGTGGTTGAATGCTTGCCTTGCATGCATGAGGCCCTGGGTTCGATTCCTCAGTACCACATAAGCAGAAAAAGCTGGAAGTGGTGCTGTGACTCAAGTGGTAGAGTGCTAGCCTTGAGCTAAAAAGCTGAGGGACAGTGCCCAGGCCCAGAATTCAGGCTCCACAACTGACAAAAAAAAATTGCATTGTAAAAGTAATATAGAGAGGGGTTACAGTTACATAAGTAAGGGAATCTGACCTCTCTCATCTTCTCCTCATTCTCATTATTTAATTTTTCTTTACACCTCAGCAGGTGCATGTATTTGTGTTTGTCAATCCATAATCTATATAAGAATTATTTTGTCTACTGTCTGTCATTCCTACTCAGACTGAAACCCTAGATATGTAGAGAAGTATTGGTTTTATTATTTCTGTTTTTGTTTACTACCATATTCTTAGCATGTGCTGGGTATTAACACACTTTTGAATGACCAAATGAATTGCCAAAACTCTACCTTTTCCCTCTAGGTAATATTGTTTTGACCCAATATTGTTTTGATCTAAGATTTTTTTTAACTTTTACATGATTTACTGTATGTTCCAGCTATTGAATACTTTACATCTATTAGATGCCTCTATGTTTATATTTTATTCAGTTTAAAGTAATTTTTCACATTTAAATAATTGCTTACAAAATAGAAATCACAAATAATAGGTAAGATGTGTATATAGCAAGTTACAGTGATGAGAGATTTTTGTCCATTGGTAGTTGAATTTTATAGTCTGGTAAAAAAAAATCAAAGACTTCAAAAGGTACTGTGAATGTCATGTACATGTAGTGTAATCCATCCTAAATATTTGCTCCTACATAAAAATTTTCCAGCAAAATCAAGTCCTTTAAAAGAAGATTTTCTAGTACACATCCTCATAACCTGCTTTTCTCTTCATGGAGCTCAGTTTTCTACTTCATAATACCTAGAATATACCTTCTTTTCTAGCTGTTCCTTTTTCCCTATCCTGATGACTTGTCATCGCTTTATTAACAAATTCCATACTTCTAGCCTTTGTGAACTTTAACAATTTCTAACACTCATATATGCTCTATAAAACATAACGAGGTTTTCCCAAGGAGAATCGTGGCCATTAATTCTGCACATAGCAATATAGAATGTGTCATCCATGAGTACAAGAGGCTCCCCCCATGCATAAAGACAACTTTTGTTTGCGTCAACCAAGAATGTGGGTAATGGGAAAACATTTTGAACAAGCCATTAAGAAATATTCTCATTCTCTCTTTAATGTCTTTGAGCTGTATGTGTGAACAGAATTATAAGCAATTTCCAGTGACTCATTCCTACTTTGGGCCATGTAGGCAGTTCTGTAAAGTCGGGCGTAATAAAACATCTGAATAACACCTGGAAAGAACCTTCACAGAAGAGTTTTAAGCTTGTACCGCTCAAAAATATCAGATTCTTTAAAAAACCCTATTAGTAGCCAGCAACATTATATATTACTAAAATATGGGCATGAACTATAAAAGTTGCAAGCTGCAAACAGTGTTATAAATCAACTCACCAATTAACATGAGATTTTAAGTGACTGAATACAAATTCAGAATTATGAAGTTATTATCTAATAACCCTACAAGTGATGGGAATAAATCCTTACTAATATAAAAATTTCCAGCTACTGCAACACCCTTTTCTGCAAGTAAGTTTACAGATCCTCATGATGCTGCACTTAGATTGATGAACTGGGGATGTTTTGTGAAAGCTTTGTTTATTCCAGATGCTGTGGGGCTTTTTGCTCAGAGAATCTGTCATGCAAGTGATCAGCAAATTGTGCTCAGCAATTTGTTTTCATTTAATCGGCAGACAGGTTTTCACCAATTTAGACTCAAGTCCTATTAATACTCTTTGAAACTAATTGCTGGAAAATGAATTTTAACAATAGGATATTATGATTTCCGCTCTTCACCACCACCACCACCCCCCGCCCCGTGCCCATCATAGAAGATTCAAAGCTATGAACTCAAACTTTGAAGATACATGTCAAAAAGACCTGGGCTATAATCTTCAATCATTTGGGCTATTGCTAAAGGCACCTAATCCTCTTTTACGCCACAATGTACTCTCTATAGCTGCAATTACTTTCTTATTATCCATTCCCTCTGCCAAAGTGTTACACCAGATAAAAGACCACCTTTATATAGCTTCAGTGTCTTTTATTATTTAGTGCCACTTAACATACTTTTTCTCTGTTTTGTTTTGCAAAATAGCATATGTAGTGGGAAAAATGCATAAGTGATTAATTAATACATTAACTTCTCAGAACCAAAAGGGGAAAATTTTCATTATCATAAAAGCTACAGCCCCTGGTGTGTTTTGTCTGATTATTCTCTACCCATTATCATAAAGCTAAACCAACCAGGTTGATGACTGTCTTGATTTTTTTTCATTCTGTCTTGCTATAAAGATGGGAATTCATAAATCACCCAAATTTTTCTTGTTTTGAATATTATATGGGCAGAACCAAACTCTGTTGTTTTATGATATTATTTTCATTTTGATCATTCTTGTAAAATTTTATTCATAATAATAAAATATAATTGTAATATCTTCAATATTAAGCTATTTTGTCTCACTATACCACAATGTGCTTATCTTTTCCCTGTTGATAGACATTTGGATTTTTAGATTATTCTCAGATTTATTTATGTGGATTTTTGTTAGCATATATTATCTGTACAAAGGAATTTCACTGTGATATTTCTATACATGATGTAATGAACTTTGATCAAATTCACTCCCTTGTCTTACTTTTATCCATCCTCTCCTTTTTTAAAAACAATTTTAATGGATTTAATGATTCCCTTTGCAAACATTCATTTGGAATATTTCATTCATATTCGCTCTTCCCCATTTATTTCCCAATTTAGGCTATTACAAAAATATTACTATGGGGGCTGGGAAGGTGGCTCAGTGGTAGAGTACTTGCCTTGCATGCATGAGGCCCTGGGTTCAATTACTCAGCACCACATAAGCAGAAAAAGCCAGAAGTGGTGTTGTGGCTCAAGTGGTAGAGTGCTAGCCTTGAGCTGAAGAGCTGAGGGACAGCGCCCAGGCCCAGAATTCAGGCCCCATGAATAAAAATAAAATAATAAGATAAATTAAAATATTACTATTAACCTTCTTGAACATATAGTTTAATGCCCAATATTTATTAGTGCTCACCTGCAATACGATGAACTGCCCAGACAAGGTTACGGACTCCTGCAAACTCAATCAATATTTATGTGTCATTCAAAAACAGGCAATTTTAACCTGTGTGTAAATACATTTATACACTACTAGATACAACAAAATGTTTTCCACACTTTGCAAGCCCAGAAGCAGTGAGTGACAGCTCCTAGATCTTTAGATGACATGATTGGTGTAGTTTTCTTTAGTTTTCCCTCTGGTTATTCTTGCTTTGGAATTTTCCTTTTTCTATTTTTTCAATTCTGACTTATTACAACTCATTAATTCTTCCCTTTTCTGTTTATACACTGTTAAACTATAAATCATTAAGTTCTTTGGCAATCGTCTCCTTTAATAGTCAAATTTCTATAGGATTCTTTTTCAACTCTGCGCTGATACTTTATGTAGTTTCTTGTTTCCTGTCAATTAATTTTTTTTTAAAGCTATTATGTCGGGCTGGGAAGGTAGCTCAGTGGTAGAGTGCTTGCCTTGCATGCATGAGGCCCTGGGTTCAATTCCTTAGCACCACATAAGCAAAAAGAAAAAAAGCCGGAAGTGGTGCTGTGGCTCAAGTGGTAGAGTGCCAGCCTTGAGCTGAAGAGCTGAGGGACAGCGCCCAGGCCCAGAGTTCAGGCCCCACGACCGGACCCAAAAAAAAAAAAAAGCTATTATGTCCTAAAATTAGAAAACACAGTATTTAAAATATGCACTTGAAAATGCTAATATCTAAATTCTTGAAATATATTTATGTGATTTATTGTGTCTGCTGGTTCTACTATCAGAAACATTATTTATCTGTTGTCTTTTTTCTTTTTTTTTTGTTGGTCGTGGGGCTTGAACTCTGGGCCTGGAAGCTATCCCTCAGCTCTTCAGCTCAAGGCTAGCACTCTATCACTTGAGCCAGAGCACCACATCTGGTTTCCTGGTGGTTCATTGGAGATATGCCTGCCTGGGCTGGCTTTGAACCATGATCCTCAGATCTCAGCCTCCTGAGTAGCTAGGATTACAGGTGTGAGCTCCCAGTCCCCAGCTTGTCATTGATTTTTGTTTGGAACATTGTATCCCGAAGTTACTTAAAGGAATAATGTGAGGCAATTTTGGATTCTTTTTTCTCGTTTTTTTTTTCTTTTTTATCGTGTCAAACATCCTGATCTCCTGGTCCTCTATGAGTTTAGGACTATCTTACACTGCGGTAAAAGTTAGGCCAAATTGTATAGTCTTGGCTTTTAATCCAAAACATTTTTTTCAATTTAATTTAATTTTATTTGTGAACATACTGTACAGAGGAGTTACAATTACATGGGCAAGATAATGCGTACATTTCTTACCAAGCATTGCAGCCTCCTCCTTTGTTTACCCTTCACATCCCTTCCCAGCCTCCCCCCCCCCCCCCCTCCCCCATCCTCTCCTCCCCCCCCCCCCCCCCAAGCTCGTTTTGGACATGATAACTTGTACTTCTCATTGTTGCAACAGGTCCACCTGTATCCTTAAACAACTGGTTTTTCCCCATCTCCTCCACAAATTTTTTAAATGAGGTTTAGAGAAGTGAAGTTTATGTAAGATAGATTTTATTGCTTTCTTCTTCTATAACCTCTTGTGCAACTTAGAGCTAAAATTCTTTGTCTTACCTTAGTTATCTCATCTATTAAGAAAGTGTATAGCTTTGTAAACCCTTAAATAATAACTTCTGCTGTTGTCCTGTGTTTCTTGGTGGTTGGCGTGGTTGGTCTCATATCTGTTGCTTTTGTTTTAACTTGAATTTTGGGAGCAAATTGACTTCTCATTTCCCCCTACTGGTTATAAAATTCTTTTGAACGTGGTGCCTATGATATCATACCACTATATTTTATGTAATACCTTGATGCAGTAGCTGCTCAATGGATGTTAAATGGAAAACTCAATGATTCAATTAATTTTAGAAATAGGTATATATAAATATATATACCTATATATATATATATATATATATATATAACCTTTGTTAAATCAAGCTAAATATTGCCACAGAGAAAAAACAAGTGTCTCTTTTATTATAGTTCCCAGAGTTTTAATCTAATGTCTGCTGCTGTGTTTGCCTCTCTGATATATTGGCTAGTTGTCTTCAAAGACAACAACAGGCCAAAGTTAGAATTCATAAATAGTGATCCAATCTGTATTACAGCTTAAAAATAAAGCTTTAAAGCCATTGATCCAGATGAGAAATGATGGGATGCAATAAGGGTTTATTTAGGGCATAAAATTTAAAAGGCATGTTCATCAATAATTCATCAACTCTCTTTAAAAGCACCTTACTATAACCATTCCTATTCTGTACCTTTTATCAATTAGTCGACATTACTAAGAACAGATTTTGACAACAAACTGGCGAAAGGGATCTATTTATGAAGGTATGCCCTTACAAAAATGGAATTAAAATCATTCTTAAGGCAAAATAGTACAAAAAGCAAGCATAATAATTTAGGATATCAAATAATTACTCTAAAGAGAGGAGTTAAAGTGAAATCACTAACAGTTTATTTCAAAGTATACATTGGAAAATTATTTTGCCACATCTTACATTGAACTATGAAATACAGTTAACATCTTAATTATTTTAAGCATTATTTGCCTCAGGAGTTTAGTATGCTCCCTGAGGGTCAGATCACTGCTGAATAGCTTCTTGAAAGTAGAGAATGTCCTTTGCCCAAAATTATTGGTAGGAGAATCAATCAATGTCATTTACGAATCTTCTTTGAGTTGGATTGCCATTGCCAATGGTTTATAATCTAGAAATGAAGAATGAAAAAATAGATAATTATTTTTGTTACTATTACTTATACCATGATAAACCTCTAAGACCTGATTATTTATATAACATTGTGGTCATAATTATGTACTTCCTGAAATTGAAGTTAAGTTTGGGATAGCTTAAATCATTCTGAGTCTAATAACCTCAGGACTTCAGAATGTTTTCACAATGCATACTCATTGACTAGCTCTATATTTTACTCAAACAACCAAGTGAAGAGTAACACATTCTTCCAATTGTCTAAAAGTCTTATCTACTCACCTTTAAACATATAAAGAAATTGAAATCATCAAGATGGGTTTTTATCGTACATATAATAAGACTGAACTTGCATCCTTCCTGCATTATGATGTCATTTAGAGTAAACAAATCAAAGTATCACATTTTGATTAATTCTTCTACATTTATATATTGATTCATAACTTTTCAATATCCAAATATTAGCACCAAATATTACTATAGCAAAGGAAAAGCAATAGCTTACCATGAAAAGACAGGAATTTCTCTTTTCTCATACAATTCTCTAATCCTTGAGAGGCAGTCCTGATGTAGTACAATATTACAAGTGTTAGGGACATAGATTCTATCTCATTCCTGAAACTTATGATGTCACTTCAAGGGCCTATTATTTCGAGGGCACAGCTGTTGAGTGATCATTCCAGTGGGCAAGTTGTAGGAATCACAGCAAGAAATGCTGTGCCAATCACCTTGCAAACATTGCATCGGTCCGACTTGGACCTATCACTTTTCCTTTCCTGAAGCAAGACTGCAGATCATATTATTGTGCTAGTGCTAAAGTGGAAAAAATATCTCAAAATATTGGAGAATAACAAAGGATCCACATTGTTATAGATGAACATGAAATATTGCACTGACTTTCTGGGTAAAACAAAGTGAAAATAGATGCTTCAATAGCTTCATTTTGTTTTTGCCAATCCTAGGCTTGAACTCAGGGCCTGGGTACTCACTGTCCCTGAACTTCTTTTGCTCAAGGCTAGTACTTTACCACTTGAGCCACAGCGCCACTTCCAGCCTTTTCTGTACTGAGGAATTGAACCCAGGGTTTCATGCATGCTAGGCAAGCACTCTACCACTGAGTAACCTTCCCAGTCTGTTTCCTTCATTTTTAAAAAGGACATGGCTATACCTTTTGAAACGCTGGCCCTGAGCAACTCAAATTCATGGTTAAAGAAGAGTTTTATTACGGACATTATTTCTATAACAGGTACAATGATTTTATAAGAATCTTATTGTTGTTTTTGGTGAAAAGCCAAAAGCAAAGAATTATTTTACATCTCAATGAAAGCTGTTTTATGTTTCTCTAAGGAAAAATGATTTAAAGAAATATCTATAGGAATTCTGGCTTAGGCCCAAAGATAGAGTTTAGTCTGCACAGAGGTAGGTGAACTATATACTGTATGATGGTTATCTGAAATTATAACTACTGCTGAAAGATTTTTGATAAGTTGAGGAAATTAAGAAATAGATTTTTTGACAGTCTTTAAGTCTCATTTCCTGCTTAGAGAACAAGAATGCTTCACTCTTCCTCCCCCCGCTGCCATTTCTCTTAAAAAATATATTTTCTAATTTTCTGTCATAAGATAGTGTGTTTCAACTCAACTGTACTCTCTTAAGAGTGAGTATTCAAAGCGAAAGTTCTGTGGCTTTAAAAAGACAAAATGTAAGGTAGAGGCTGAGAACCATTTGCTAAATAGTTTAAATTAAATAGCTCATAAAAAGTAAATGATTTCCCAGTATATATGCAGAAGTTCTAGAACTCAATTTATAGCCCTGGCTGGTCTTGATCTCATAATCCTCCAGTCTATACCAACCACGTGCTGAACTTACAGGCAAGCCCTCTGGTGCCTGGTTTATTTTCTTATGGTTGTGGTGTGTGTTTTCACATTCAATTATAGGTGATAAGCATAAATTTAGTTACAAAATAATTTAACTAATAATTCCATTAAATATGTTATTATATATTTTAGATAAATTATACAGCTTTAAACTATTTGGTCTTTTCAAAGAGTTTCAAATTGATTATGTCATTAACACTTTTAGGTATTTTTATATAAATAATAAAAAATACTTAAAAATAGATAACAGAAAAACCACAGTTTCTTATAGTGGTATTACAATTTTATGATACATAAAGACATTATAATGTATAATAATATGATATTATAATGTATTATAGTATTATTGATTAATCTTAAATTGGTCCTAAGATGGTAAGAAACCATTTTTTAATATGGCAACAGTTTCATAAGAAGACAAAAAAATTGAGTGAGTGAACATATTTAACAATGTGAGGCATGGATAATATACAAATTATATCCTTAAGTTAATTCTTTCAAAGTATAAAACAATGTTTGGGTTTTATATGTAAATTTTTTTCAAGAATTAATTATGCCTTTTAGGCATATTTATTGGTTGACAACAAGATTTTTCTTATCTCCATATAGGAAGAGCCCTTTGTGATGGTCTCTGAAAATGTCTTGGGTAAGCCGAAGAAATACCAAGGTTTCTCCATTGACGTTTTGGATGCCTTATCAAACTACCTGGGTTTTAACTATGAAATTTATGTTGCTCCGGACCACAAATATGGAAGCCCTCAAGAGGATGGGACATGGAATGGACTCGTAGGAGAGCTAGTTTTTAAGGTAAAGATTCATTTATTCATTTTATACCTAAATGAATGCTATTTTCATATTTTTAAAAACCTGATATAAAACAGTGTGTTATGATGTTGAATGCAAACAAAAATATTACCCAGTATCACTTAGTGAAGTTTGTGGAATAAAGTTCTCTTTTAGCTACATCCACAGCAGGATTTGATGTTGTTAATTTTCTTGATATTGGCCATTCTAGCTAGAATGAGGTGGAATTTCAGTGTGGTTTGATTTACATTTCCTTTATGGTCAGAAATGTTGAAGAAAGCAGGATGGAGGGTCCTTAAAAGACTAAACATATAGCTACCCTATGACTCAGCAATTCCATTCCTGGCCATTTATCCAATAGAGCACAAACAAGGCCCACACTAAAGCTACTGGTACAACTGTGTTCATTGCATCATTGTTTACCATAGTCAAGATATGGAATCAACATATGGATCAAGAAAACATGGTTTATATACACAATGGAAATCTACTCATGCATCAGAAGGAATATTGTACCATTTGTAAGGAAATGGAAAGACTTCGAGAAAAATACATTAGGTGAAGTAAGCCAGACCAAGAGAAACACAAGTTGCATGATTTCCCTCATTGTGATACCTAGAATGTGCCCGTACATCTATTAAGTAACCACACTGGGTGGGATGTAAGTGATTACAAATGAATTAACTGATGTATAATAGACTCTGTGGAGAGCTCAAATAGTATAATTATTTTAATATGCATTTGTATTGTAAATATACTGTCCAGAGGGGTTACAATTACATGAGTGATGTAATGAGTCCATTGCCTATCAAGTATTGTAAATGACTGAGTCAAAGCCCAGTAAAATAGGTACCAGGAAATGGGTACTTGTAAGAGGAGAGAGTAGAGCCAAGTGAAGAAAGATAGAAGAATGGGGGGGCGGTCAGAATGCACACAGTAATTCATTGCATATACCACAGAATGGAGAAAAATAAGGGGAGGGGGTGGGTGGAAAGGGGATAAAAATGTTGAAGGGGGTGACACAATCAAGATTAGACATAAACTTCTTTGTTAAATGTCAAAAAATTCAATATACAACCTAGAAAGTAAGAAAAGTGAAGGAAGGGGTGGGTGGAGAGGGGTGGATGAGAATGTGGAAAGGAATGACATTGGTCAAAATGCGCTGGATTCATAAGCTGCTCTGATGCATGGCAACTCCTTTGTACAACTATTTAACAATAATAAATATACTTAAAATATTTTCTATAGCATAAAAGCATTTTGAAGGTCTCAGTTTGGTCAAACTTATGCTGTTAACATTTTATCAGTATATATGGGTGCATGATGAAATCATAATCTATAAGCAAAATGTATACCATTAATTTCTTTTTAAATGCCACATTGTCACTAGATACCAGTGGCTCACACCTGTAATCCTAGCTTCTCAGGATGTTGAGATCTGAGGATCATGGTTCAGGCCCTGGGTTTAGGTCACAGGATCAGCATACACACACACACACACACACACACACACACACACACACACACACAAACACAGAGCCATATTGGTGAATAAACATGATCACTTAACAAGTAGCTATCTAATTCTGGGAAATAGGCTAGGTATATTTATAATTACTTAGCTATACTGACTTAAATTTGTCTTCACGAAGTTCACAAAAATATGGGTAAATGTCTCTGTCTGCTGACAGTGATGGCTACAGATATTATGTAAGCCTGTGGGTGGAGGGTAAAGATTAGAATAGATACAGAGGAAAATGAGAGTGACTGCTATATCAGGATGGATAAAAAAGTGCTGAGCAATCAAGGTATTGCTTATGTAAGATTGACGCTTTTCATTGCTGCTATTCTGCACTATGCTGTGACTACTGAGATTGGAAAGGCCAGGTGAGGAACAAGAGCATATTAAAACACTCATATCAAGGTTGATGAATTTGTCGACAATTACGTAAGAGTACAGAAAACCTCACATCAGGAAAGCACGGCCGTAATCAGGGAGGTAGACTTGAATAAAATTTTGGAAAAATTAATGGAAATATCGAGATGAGCCTGAAAAAAACAAGTGCTGTATGTAGAAAAACATGAATGAGCTAGTGGATCAAAAGAAATATTGTATGTCTGGGGAGTGGCTGTCAGTTTTCTAAGCAGGATGTTAGAGATATAAAGGAGTTTAAAAATGAGTAGGCTATTTTTAAATGTTATTTATGTATGTATGAAATTCTCTGGTGAAACCTTTTTGACCAATTAATGTACATTTTCAAAAAGGAAGGAAAAGAATGTAAAACAGGTCATGACTGGAGTGTGGATACCACCGGGAGAGAGCAACAAGGATGGAGAGGGTGGACAGAGGGCAAATGTGCTGTGTGCATGAGTGGAATGGAACCATGAAACTTGGGGAGTGAAGGAACAGAGCCAAGGGATAGTGATAGCTATAGAAGTGAGTCTGATCATTATATGCGTATACAGATGTCGAAATGAGTCCCCTCTGTATAGCTAACTAACTTCAATAGAAAACGTAGAAAGAAGAAAAGGAGTGAAAACAAATACAATGGCCCCAAAAGGTGAGGTGAATGGGTGGAGCCCAGGGATATTGAAGGCAGTAAAAATCTGCTTGAGGCCTACAGCATCATTACAGCTTAATATCTGGATTCACCAGACCTATGCATTTGCCAATAGTCATAGAAATAGTGAACCCTCATAGAAATTACAGACTATCCGTTCATAATAATGCTTCAAGATGTGCTCATCAATCATAACTAATGTGTTACCCTAATGCAACTCGCTAATGATACAAGAAACTATTTACACTCTCTGCTGCGTTTTTCCATCAACCTAAAATTGAACTCTTGAATGCCTAAGGTAACAGGCAGCAAAATTCTAGGCCTGTGGACAATAAGCAGGGTGGTAAAAGTGGATTCCTATACCATGGAAGTTCAAAACAAAAGAAATGTGTGCCCTAGACAGTCTCACATTGTCAGGGCTTCCCATTCTTTCTGTGGTCAGCACAACCGACACTGCATGTCACCCTGAGCATGGCTGATGGATGCCACTATAGGAGGCCAGACTGGACTGAGTTCACCTCAGTGTCCTGGTAGCTAAGGTTTTCCCTTAATTTCTAGGTATTGATCTTTTATTTACGTCCTAGCCTGGCCATTCCAAACAGTTTCCATGCTTTTCAAGTCTCAAGTAAAGTTCACAAAACTGAACTGCCTGAGAGATGTCTCATTTCCTCAGGCTTTGGTCTTGCTCTCCCTGGCTCTCCATTTGGATTCAGCCCCGCTCCTTCCTTGGCAATAAGGGAACGTTCAGCAGCTCCAGGCTTAGATTTCAGTCTCTCCTCTATCCCAATATAAACACCAGTTCTCTTTTACCAACAGTTCTAAATCAGAGCCTCAGATTGAATACACATTGGCTCTGACTGAAATCCTTGCATCCAAGAAGAGGGGTTGCTCCCACGGTCAGGCCTGCACTGCAAGCCCACATCCAGCACTGGGGTAGGAATGGCTCCGTGAAAATCTCCCAGAGTAAACCCGGGAGAGTGTTCCCCAAGGGGAAATAATTATCATGGTAATGGAGTGGAACATTGAATAGTATAAAAAAGCATCTTAAATATGATCAGTTAGTCCCAATCATTTGATTAGTAACTACAATTCTAGAATATATGTATTATATATATATGCATAGGTGTATATTTCATATCATCATTTGCTTAGCAACTAACATGCTAGAATATATGTTATCATATTTATTCATATATTTGTGTATGCATGCATGTTATGATAAATTGATTGGTAACCAAAAAACCTATGATAAATTACACATACAATGATGTTATACATACAGTGTGTGTTTATGTATACATATATGTTCATTGAATTAGTTTCTAATCTATATTTCATTTAAAAAATAGCACATCACTAAAATTAGAGCCACATATGTATGTCAGATACCTGCATAAATTGGCAATGCTGAAAATTATTTGAGTACCACAAAGAAATTTTTAAAAAATTTAAAAAAATAATTTAAAATCAAACAAAACACAGTCTTTTGTGTTTTGCATTGATCAACTCCTCATACTCAGGTAGGTGCTACTATTACCCCAATGGTGCAGACAATGAAACAGTCAGAGGGTAAGTAGGCTTCCATGGCCACTGAACTAAATTGTAAGCCATTCACATGTCATACCCAGGCAGTATGGCGTAGAATCCAGGTGATTTCTGAGCCCTTCACTAGTTACAGAGAGAAACAGAGTGATGAGATGATTTTCTTCTGCAACTAATTTTCATAATATAAGCTAAAGGACAGTAAAGACAATGATACAGGGGCTGGGAAGGTGGCTCAGTGGTAGAGTGCTTGCCTTGCATGCATGAGACCCTGGGTTCAATTCTTCAGCACCACATAAGCAAAAAGAAAAAAGCTGGAAGTGGCACTGTGGCTCAAGTGGTAGAGTGCTAGCCTTGAGCTGAGGAGCTGAGGGACAGTTCCCAGGCCCAGAGTTCAGGCCCCAAGACCGGACCCCCACCAAAAAAAAGACAGTGATACACAGAATTTCAGCTTAGGTGTTTTTAAAACCTGAACCATTGAAAAGGTTGGATTCTGGGTTGAGCAGAAGTTGAAAACGAAAATTACATGGAGAAATGCCAGGAATGTTACAAAAAAAAAATCTACATTTTAAAACTTCCCCCAAATTGCACTTATTTTGTAAAAGACCTGTCCCTTCTAAAAATAAAAAAAATAAAACTTTTGCATTATCTATCATGTCTTCATGATCTATCTGGATCACTTGCAGCTGCTGTCTATCTAGACAGACTTTATTTTTCTTTGTAAATTTTCAACCCCAGCAAAATTGTCACTTTTTTTTTCCATAGTGCTTTTGAAGTACTCCTATCTCTTGGTAGTCTTGTCTTCTGAGCACACATATTCCACATCTTTTCAAAAAACCCTCTTGAAATGAGAGAGTGGGTGGTGTGTGGGGGATTATTTTTTTGCATAGCACCTTGTTTAGAAGCAGAAAATTGTTTACTTTGGAAGCCAAGTGCACTTCAGAACACCCTCTATCCATTCATCCCATGCATTCTGAATGCATATTCTGGGCACTGTGCCTAGCATTATCGATAGAAAGAAATGGAAGATATTATTCCTGCCTTAAAAAAAATCTCACAGTGTTTATGGGAAACAAATGTATAAAGCAAATATTAAAACACAGTGTGATGAAGGTCACACGGAGTCTAACCTACAAGGTGTTAGGACAATTCAGGGTCAGAGTAGCATCGCCTACCTGAAGGGTGGACAAAACCACAGATGAAGCGACATTTGAGCTGGTTTTGAAAATGAGCATGACTGGGAGAGGCAACAATATAAAGAGCTTGTGTCAGAATAAAGCGGCTTTTATTAAGTAGTCAGTGAAAATTATAAAAAGGTTTTAACAGAAGGAGGAAACATGATTTTTCATTTAAAATGATAGCTGAGGTTGAGCTAGATATGTTGGTGTGCTCGTATAATTCCAGCTATGTGTGTGGCACATCACTCTATCTGAAACAAATAAAAACAACAAGAGGGCCCAAGGCATGGCTCAAGTAACAGAACACTTGCCTAGCAAACATAAAATAGAGAGGGCGAGGGTGGGGCGAGGGCGGGGTGAGGGCAGAGTGGGGCCCGGCCCTCCCAAGGCCAGGCAACTAACTTGGGTCTAAGGATAGACTGAAGTCAGAAAGAAAAAAGACAAATGGCTTATCAATCACCAGAAAAGGAAAACGGGAATGTGCAAAGTAAACCAAGCAGCAATAGAAGGTTAACATAAATAATACAGTTGCTAAAACAACCAATATGCTAAGATAAAATCAACAGGTTAGTAACTCAGAGAAAGTAAAGGAAGCAATCAAATAGAGTCGGGTCTGTGGCTCCGTTAGCCAAGTGTACGATCATCCTAGCCCCTGCCTAAAAAACACCTGAAGACTCCTTCTGATGAAATGTTGCAATGACCATACAAATGGGTGTACTGTTCCTGTGGCAAGGGTGCTTACTCAGCAGGATAAAGTAACCTCTAATGGCACATGCAAAATACTGCACTTGGCTTAAGTGAATGTCACTTAAATTTTACTTAAGTGAAAGTTCCAGAGGGACTTCTAATGAAGGTTTCCTGTGATTAATATCATAACAGAATATGTCGGGGGAATGGACATGTGCAATTGGAAAACTGTTTTAAAACCACCATCTGCCACTCATCACAAAGGACCCTATGGAGTCCAAACTAGCCTTGAATTGTCCCAGATACCATTTCTTGGAGTTGCAGCTCTCTTGTTCAGCCCATTGCCATATTACTTGTGTGTGTTTTGCTCAATTCTTTGTGTATCAGTATAAGCCAGGCAGGAGGCACAAAAGATAGATGTTGTCATGGGAAAATATTTGCAGGTCTGAATATTAAGTATTCACAATTAATCCACTGGATATGTGTATAAGATGGAGCTGAAAATGATGTAGATCATACAAACTTGGGTGTATACAAGGAGAAATGGCCTGAAATATTGGTTGAGGTTAGAGAAAGATTTTTAACACTGATGAAGGAAAAGAGGAAAGAAAGCTCTCAAAAGGGAAATAAATTATGCAGATGTCAACGTTCAGTCAATGGTTGTAGGACAATTTTCTAAATTTGCAGGTGATATTTAATTGGCAGGCATGGCAAACTGCAAGGAGCACTTCAATCAGATAAAGGACTTGAGTCATTAAGCACTTGGTCTAATAGATGGCAAGCACAAATAAGTGGTGAATAAGTAAGTCTTAGAGCAAAGCTAAAGAACAGATAGTGAATATTTGCCAAAGAGAATGGTGCTGCCCAAGAGTGGTTCTTGGATTTGAAGGAGAACTTATAGGAAAGGACAGGCAAATTTTCAGGAAAATATATGTAGAATTAAAAAGTCTTGGTAGGCTATCGGTGATAAATTAATGGACTACTGCATCAGTCAAAGCCAGGGTGATATAAAAACTGGGATTATGATGAGAAAAATCTCATAACTGGAGGATATATAAATCCTGAAATCTACTGATGGGTATTGAAATGCCATCTATTACCTAGATCTTCATCCATCTCAAGCCATGGTTTAGGAGAAATTTAATGAATAAAATAACTTCCAAATACGAAAAGGGAGTGCATATTTGTGAGTCTATCCTACACAAAATTTAAAGGACAGTCCAACCAGGGAATTTTGTTTGATTCCATAGGCAATAAGAGTCAGGTATTGTGATTGGAGTGCCTAGTCACTTTTATTTTTTTTGGGGGGGGGGGTCCGGTCATGGCTCCTGAACTCTGGGCCTGGGCGCTGTCCCTCAGCTCTTCAACTCAAGGCTAGCACTCTACCACTTGAGCCACAGTGCCACTTCCAGCTTTTTTTTTCTTTTGCTTATGTGGTGCTAAGGAATTGAACCCAGGGCCTCATGCATGCAAGGCAAGCGCTCTACCACTGAGCCACCTTCCTAGCCCCCCTAGTCACTTTTCTTTAGAATGCAAACTTTTAATTAAATAAAATCTAGAGTAGTGTGAAAATTATAAACACAGAAAAATAGGTCCCATGTGCAAGAGGTTCAGAGTATATTTTAGGTTAGAAATAGACTTGATTTAATAAAAGAAGAACCCCATCTTTCCTTATGTCTTTGTAATGTTGAGTGCTTTACAAATAAAAAGATTGATTTTATATTGAAGAGGAATGGAAACATCCTTGAGAACAACATCCAAACCACATGGGAAACCTTTCATTATCCCTCCCTTCTAGCAACCCCCTCCAATAGAAAAACAAAACACCCTTCAAGGGCCTTTTGAAAACATACTTAATATTCAGAATGAATATTTGGAAGCAAAACCATGCCTTGAAAACAATTATCTTTTTTTTTCCCTTGGCTGTCATTTGGATCCTTCCAACTTCTATTGTTTAATGTCATGACGGTTCTAAGTTTCCTCTTCAAAATTTGTGACAATGTTCTAATGGTAGACTTTAAAATAAGTAAAGATTTCTCTGACTGCATAAGATGATGTTAAGCGAAATGAACCCCAAGGTAGGGACACAAGTGGTTATTTTTTTTCTTGCTTGCTATTGTTTCTAAGGTACCATGTGATTTTTTGTTGTTGTTTTGTATGTCCCTCCCCCATGGTATAACCCCTGTTTCCACTGTATTTGATGTTGGTATAATTTGTGGAGGGGAAGGGGAAAAACAAATCGTTTAAATAGGGATACAGGTGGACCCATTGCAACAATGAGATGTAGAAGTTGTTATGTTGAAAACGAACTTTACAACTTTGGTGGGGGGGGGGTTGGTTGGGGGAATGGGAAGGGATATGCTATGTTGAAAAATGAACTTTACAACTTAGGCGGGTGTGGGGGGCGGGATGCCCGTGCATGCGGGGAATGCAGTTAAGGAGATGGGAAGAGATGGTAAGGGAAAAACAAAGGAGGAGGCAACAATGCTTGATAGAAAATGTACTCATTACCTTGCTCATGTAACTGTAACCCCTCTGTACAGTATTTTCACAATAAAAAAACTTATTAAAAAAAGATTTCTGACTAAAAAAAACAAAAGCAAAAAAAAGCCAAAAAGTCCACAAACATTTATAATCTCATTCTAGAATGATTAAAACTTTCACTACAAGTTACAATAAAAACCCACTCAATCTTCTCCTTATCTTTGATTTGAAATGTGCATTTGTAGGCGGGCATTTCAGAAACAGATTGCTTCTGTATGCTCTACCCATCAGCCTTCAGATGACCTCTCTTGTAAACCAGGAAAAGTCTCTGCAGGACTGCAAAACTATTTTGGATGATTTGTTTCCTCAAAATACAGTATTATTTCTTGGGAATTGCAGGAACGGTATTCATTTTAAGAAGGATACAGAATAATGCCTGCAATATAAATAACCGAGATCTGGCTTCTCATTTGGCTTTCAGTATGTAGTTGTTGAGACCTAAGACATATCTGAAATTGTGAGGAACACATAAAAGGAGCAAACATATAGGAACATAAATCTATTTTCCAAGAGGTAGATAGCTAGATAAGGAAGGTGGAACAAAAGTAAGGAGAGGAGACTGAGTGAAGGAACCCTTTCAAATCATCAAAGAAACTATGAATTCCTCTAGAAAATAATTCTGAGGTAGTGAGCTAATTATTGGTGGGGGGAGGGAAGAGTAGTTTTATCTCCATCACATTGACTCTGCAGATAACCTGGAATCTTGGTTCTGATGCTTCTCCGGAGCTTAAGTAGGAAAATCTATCTTTTGTTTGTTATCTGTAGGATAAGAAATGGAGACAGTCAAAGATGTTCAAAGATGTTAACTCCTAGGGTGTTTGTGAAGATAAATTGAATTGATAATTAAAAAGTACTTGGTGCAGAGTAAGTAGTATAACAGGTAGCTAATAGCTCTAGTGGTAACATACTTGTATATCCCCTTAGAAAATGGAGTCACCGGGCTACCTGCTTTACCCTGTGCCAGGCTGTAACCATGTTCATGTTATTCTTACAAGGGTCTTACAAATAATGTTATTTAAAAGTAAATATGTGCTGGGATTATTAAGTCTCATCTGGAGGTCAGAATATTAATTACCTTAACAGCATTTTCATTTGTTCTGCTGAGAGATTATTCAATTCCTGCAGTACATTTGAAAATTAATGGACAGTATGTTGGTTTTTAATTGAATCTGAAATAACCTATAACAGGGATATATTAAAACATGTCTACTTTTCTTGCAAAGAAGTACATAAAATATTGACCTTGAGAAAATTAATGTTTTGTGATTTGTTTGACATTTTGATCTTTTTTTTGCCTTTTTCCTATTATGTAGGGTTGGTTTCTCCTATGAATAATTTTCATATCATACTTCCTTGTAAAGATATATTGGAATGAAAGTCAAAACTTAAATATAGTTCTCTTCACATATTAAGAAGTATAGAATGATAATATAGGAAGGTCATAATAATTCTTGACACTAAAATCTGAACTTTAGAAGGATTATTTTTGTGCTACTGGGGGTTTAACTCTGGGCCTTGACCTTGCTAAGCAGATGCTGTAGCTTGAGCCATGCTCTCTAATACGAGCCTCTCGCTAATGCTGAGCCACACCCACTAATGCTTAATGATGGTACAGAGCAACAGCCCCTAACACGGAGCCACGCCCCAGCACTAGAAGTTTTCTTTTGAAAAATGTTCTAAATATCCCCAGTTCCACTCCATTCACTGTTCACAGGGCAACCGGAAGTGCTGAGATATTCATAATTGTGTATCTGTAATTGACAGATACTAATATTTATTTGCATTTCTTCCTTCCTTCCTTCTCTCTCATTTTCTCCTTTTCTTAGCCTTTCATCAATAATTACTCTTATCCAAGAAAACATGGAATCTTACCAATGTAACTCTGGTTGAAGACCACGAAATATCAAATAATAGTTATTAAAAACCTGCCAAGAAATTTAGTTCTCATGAAGAACAACGTTAAGCGTGTTGGGAATAATCTATCTGAATATGTGCAGCTCATATTCAATATTTTAATTTTTTCCCTCTGATCAAGGCAAATTGATAGTTCAACAGGTCCAGGTTGCTTCACAGAAAGAAAGATTACAATGGCTGCAGCAGAGATTGGGGGGAAAAGAAAGGTAGAATTTGAATAGATACATAAGGAACTGGAGTGCAGGAATAAAATGATGAGAGTTAAAAATAGAACAACTGAGAGAAGTCATAAGTAAAATCAACAACCACAGATTATTCATAAAGCTGGTGAGTTTCATGAAAGAAAGGGTGTCCATTGAAGGAGACATTGGAAGACAAGTAGAATTGAATTTCAGGAGAATGGTCTTGCCCAACTCAAATCTGAGGTACATTTGAAATATTTATAGAAATGTCCATCAGATAGTTGAATAAATCAGCACAGACTCCGAATTCCAAAGGAAAAGCACAAACACCATCAGATACCACTAAGAAGCCAAATCAGATAAGCACTTACTGGACTCCCTGGGATGCAGTAGTGAAAAAGATTCTGAAGTACTGTTTCCATGAGTGATATAAGCATAAAAACGTCTTCTGAGGAAGTGGTGCTGTGGCTCAAGTGGTAGAGTGCTCATCTTGAGCTGAAGAGCTGAGGGACAGCGCCCAGGCCCAGAGTTCAAGCCCCATAACTGACAAAAAAACAAAAACAAAAGTCTTCTGAATCATCATTGGCCAATATCTTTCATTTAAGTTAAGGATACTTGGCAAGAAAAAGAAATATTCCAAAGACTAGAAAGGTGAAAACAGGAAAATGAAAAGGAATGTCAGAGTGACTAGAATGTGTGAAAATCAGGACTGACCTTTAGATGAAATGGACACTAAAAAGAGAAAAAAAGACATTTGCTAAAGTCAGACTGGGGTCATACAGAATAGAAGTGGGAAAGACTTTTTCCTTCTTTGCTCTTATTTTAGTGAGAAAGAACTAAAGAGTCTTTGAATCCAGCAAACAGTATGGTGTCACATACATGAGGCAAGAAAAAGTATCTGAAAATTTGAAATGGAAAAAGACTGATAAGTTCACTGAGTGGAGTTGACCTTCAGTGAGCAAGAAGCACCTCTTTTATAAAAATGGTTTAAAAAAAGGTTGAGTATTAGCCATAAATTGGGAAGTAGTGTGAATTTTAATCTTTATATATTCTATGTTCATAAAACAACAGTAAAGGTAATTGCCCAAAAGCTGGAGTGGCTAGTGGAAAGATGAAAGGTTATATGAAAGCAAAGATTTGAAAGTACACAAGTAAGTTGATCAAAGAGAAACATAAGAAAGATTGAAATCATTAATTATTGGTAACCATTTCTGATTACATTTAGAGATATGTAGGAAGTTTTAGGACCAGCTTTCTGAATCAGTGGTCGCTGGGTTTTTTTTTTTTCCTGCTCCATTGTGGATCTCTAACGTAAATGCTGATAATCACATACTCATTGGTCACACGCATCTGCTAAAATTCAGACAGAAAACTGTATATGTTTGTGTATGCATCATATGTCTGGTGTGTGTGCATTGGATGTTTGTGTGTAGACCTCTGCAGTTTGAAATGTTCAATATATGATTCTGATATGCCCTCTACAGGGAAGATGATAAATATCCTTGAGAACAAAACTACCATGTGTTGAAAGTGAACCAGAATTTAAGAATTTCTATGTAGATATGTGGCAAGTTATTGTTTTATTTACTGATATTTTAACTGTACACAACAATGCTTGATAAGAAATGTACTCATTACCTTGCCCATGTAATTGTAACCCCTCTGTATGGTATTTTCACAATAAAAAAAACAGCAAAAAAAAAAGACACACAAAATATCCTGTTCCTCTTCTTTAAATAAATAAATCTTTAGATACTCTTATTTCAGTATACAAATTCATTCTTGGCTGCTGGAAGTATCCATTATTAAAAAATCAGTTGTTCCAAAGTATAATCACTTAAATGTGAAACAATTATTTGTTAACAAAATATTTATGAACATCCCACATGTATTAACTCAACACAGTGTCAGCAACTTTCTCTGTAGGTAGAATTTTCTGGCTTGGACTGAGTTATTAAGTGCTTTGGGTCACTAGTGCCTCAATTAGGAAATTACTGATCTTTGGCATTTTACTGTCAGGAGAACAGTATATGTAGCTTTTAAGTCTTTAATTGAGTCTCAGAGAGTTATTTATTCACCATTAAGATCAAGATAAATGGGTCATCTCACACAATAGCGATAATAAACAGTTACATTCATTTCCCAAATAGATAAAAGGAAGCCTAGAAAAGATAGAAGTAGAGAGCTGAGAATCCAGGATATATCTGAAGAGGACCAATTTCCAATATCTGCCTATGAAATATATGAGCTTAAAAAACAATAGACATTATTTATTTACAAGTCCATTTTCATTTAACATTATGTTTAATACACTTCATTTAATAATTCTAATCTTACAGTTCATATGATAATATGAACTTTTCTGGGACTTGAACTCTGGGCCTGGGTGCTGTCCCTCAACTCTTCAGCTCAAGGCTAGCGCTCTACCACTTGAGCCACAGTGCCACTTCGGTTTTCTGGTGATTTATTGGAGATAAGAGTCTCATGACTTTCCTGCCCAGGTTGGCTTTGAACCCAGATCCTCAAATCTCAGCCTCCTAAGTAGCTAAGATTACAGGCATGAACCACTGGCACCCGGCTTAAACTACAATTTTTTGTTCTAATTTTGTTTTTGTCTTTTAAGAAAAGACATTACCAGTTACCCTAACTTCCTCTAATGATTCTTTCAGAAAGTGAGTGGTATTTTGGAAAAATGACCAATCAGGAGGTCAAGCTCACAAAAGTACTAACTTTTCTTTTCTTTTTTTTCCTTTCCTTTTCTTTTCCTTTTTTTTTTTTTTGTTGTTGTTGTCATGGGGCTTGAACTCAGCCTGGGCTTTGTCCCTGAGCTCTTTTTGCTCAAGGTTAATGCTCTGTAACAGCTCCACTTCTGGTTTGGGAGTGGTTAATTGGCAATTTAAGAGTCTCGTGGACTTTTCTGCCTGGACTGGCTTCAAATGGTGGTCCTCAGATCTCAGCCTCCTGAGCAGCTAGGCTTACAGGTGTGAGCCACCAGTGCCCGGGTAAAATTACAAACTTTGAAGCAAAAAAAAAAAGCTGTTTCAGTACTGTCCTCTGCATTGCATTGTTGTTGTTATTAGTGTGTTAGTGTGTTTTATTTGTGCCAGTACAATGTCTTGAACTCGTCACTTACTTGTTCACAGCTGTTACTCTACCATTTGAGCCACACCTCTGGGCCACCATTTGCTAGTTGGTTGGACATGAAGTCTCTTGGACTTTTCTGTCCTGTCTGACTTCAAACTGTGATTCTCAGATCTCAGCCTTCTGCTTCAGTAGAATAAGAAGAGTGAGCCACAAGTACCCAACTTAACCTCTGTATTTATTAACATAGAAAAAAAAGTAAACCAAATTCCCCAAATTTTTATTTCTTCACCATTGAGATGGCAAGAAAACCCACACAATTCATAGCTCATTTTAAGGATTAAGTGAAAATATATACAGATGTTTAGCCTTGGATAGTAATAAATAGACAAGACCCTTGTACATGTGTGGACACACACACACTTGTTCAACTTTTGCTAAAATATTTCTGAAGAACATTTCTACTAAAAAAAAGTAGATTTAATTGGGTTTGATATTCCACTGTGCATATTAAATTCCTGGCTTTGTTTCTTTATCTTGGTATCCAAAAGCTATGAAATAAATGTCTATACCATTTCATAAGACTATAAAAAAGAAGTAAAAATAACTAGAAGATGTTCAGCATTTCCTAGAGTTTGTATTTGTGTGGCAGGGCTTCCCACAGCTTTACTCACAGCCACATATCATATTTCAAGTCAGATGCATCTTTCAGATACTTAACTATATATATATATATATATATATATATATATATATATATATCCGATATAGTTAAATTCTATATATCATAGAATTAAAATGTGCAGTCATTTATTCTGTTTTACTGCAATTCTCTGATGCATCTTAAATAAGTAAAATAGCATGCACCAGAGTTGTGAGTACTGTCTCCTCAAACCTAAAGAGGCATGTGTTTAGAAGAACTACAACTCCATGACTTATCCACCATATTGATCATCAGTGGTTCATTGAATACTCCTGAAGTTCATACAGTATATGACATGACTTACTAGCCTGAAAGCTGTAACCAACCCATTAAGGTTAGGGCTCAATAGTATAGTTTTATGCAGAAAAATTTAAAGTAAGGGTAGCAATGTCATGTTAGAAATTTAAAATACACCCCTCCCCCCATGATTTACAAGTACAGAACATATTGAATATCTTGGAAATACTTTCTTACAATTTCTTGCATAAGTTTTTTCTTTGCTTCTGTGTTAATGATGACTTTGATTTTTAAAAAAAGATGTAAGGTGGGGGGGGAAACAATTCTTCCACATATTATTTTTGTCTGAGATATTCTTCACTGGCATTTCCAGGCACTGATAATATGAACAAGGTAATTTGTTTGACTCTTGGGGAGAGATTTACAGTAAAAAAAGAAAAAAAGTTAAAATTCACACAGCTCTTCTGTAAGAAGTCTGCAGGGTTTTCAGTGTATATAAAAAGGCTTACGATGTTCCCTCAGGCACCTATATTTTTTCCCTCAAGGCAAGCTGAGGTGCCACAAAGCCAACTGTGTTTTTTTTACACTATTAATGTATTCATTTTTCTTTCCATTTTTCAGAGAGCTGACATAGGGATTTCTGCCTTAACCATCACTCCAGATCGAGAGAATGTGGTGGACTTTACAACACGCTACATGGACTACTCGGTGGGCGTCCTCCTTCGAAGGGCTGAAAAGACGGTGGATATGTTTGCCTGCCTTGCACCGTTTGACCTGTCTCTATGGGCCTGCATTGCTGGCACCGTCCTTCTAGTGGGTCTTCTGGTCTACCTCTTGAACTGGCTTAATCCACCACGATTACAAATGGGATCAATGACGTCCACTACACTCTACAACTCCATGTGGTTTGTGTATGGATCCTTTGTACAGCAAGGTAAGTCTTCAACCCCTCCCAAATGTATTTGTTCTACTATAAAAAGAAATGTGACGTTTTAAATGCAGTATAGTCAGCTAATTCTGAAAATTCTGTTTCTGGCATCTATAAGAGTTCTAAAGGTTCCTCACAGCGCTGCTCAGGGGTGAGCAATGCCTTGCTATCTCTGGTGGATCTCAAACACAGCAAGATTCCAACAATAATGGCTCATTAGCTTTTGATGTAAGTTCAGTTTCATCAACAAAAGCAAAAGTGAATGTCAGAGGTAAGGTTCACAAGATTCCTCAAGATCAGATTTTTTTCTTCCCCAAACTCTGACTTTCTGAGAAATAGCTTGACTTTGATACAAACCACTTACTACTAGATAAAGTACTATTAAATTATTTATATCAGGGATGCTGGGATTTGTGCTTTGTTCAATGGTGTTATTTCCTCTATCGCACGTAGTCATGAGTAGTGAAAAGACATTCGTTAATTTAAGACTGTGGTAAGAAATATTATGTTTTCTCTTTCACTTCAATACATAATTTACTAGTGATTTCGCTTAGATTCTGTTATATTCAGAAGAATATATTTGCTCCGTGCGCCATACCTTTAAACTTCCCAGATTATCTTTGGTTCTCACGACTTCAGCATAGAATAATCTGTATTTTTCAGCTTGTTTGAATCTGTGTCCTGCACAGAGAAGGAAATGAGGGGATTGGTTGTCTTGGAATTTCAGTACATACATTGCACAGAATCAAGTGTTTCGTTAGAAACGTGATGCTTTTGCCTTAATGTGTACTCCTCTCACTGTGGGACCCTCCTTTCCACTTCCTTCTTTTTGTTCTCATTTAACTAAGCTGACTCTTTGTCTCCACTTCTATCCCTTAAACTTTTCTCACTTCTATCCCTTAAACTTTTGTAAGCATTAGAGTCTTGGGTTTATTTCTACATGACAAATAATGATGGAGGTCCCCGGTAGCTATAGAACTTTTAGTCCAATCTCTAAGTTCTTAATATAAATTAATTGCTATAGTAGAATATCTTTCAGCTTTTACATGGTATTAATTCAGTAATAATTTAATATATACTAGTTATTTAAGTTGAGACTTACTGGACATTGAATATTTCATGCAAAGCACGAGACACTGCCATCCTTGGGCCACAAGTCTCCTGAGAAGCAAACATGCCATCCATGAGTTATAATTATGGGCATAAGGCTCTGTCTTAGGGATTCATGCAAGCTCTTAGAGATTGTACAGGTAGGCTAGGCATAATGGTTCTTAACCTTAATCCTACCTACTCAGTAAGCTGAAATTGGAAGGATCACAATTTAAGGCCAACCTAGGCCAAAAACTCCTAAGATTCCATCTCAATGAATGAAAACACTGAGTTTAATGATAGGGGTCTATCATCCTTATTCTATAGAATAGGAGGGGCAGGATCCAAGTCAGTCCTGAAAAATATGAGAAACTATTTGAAAAATAATAAAAACCCAAAAGATTGGATGTGTGGCTCAGATGCTAGAGAACTTCCCTAGGAAGCACAAGGCCTTATGTTCAAACTCCAGGAACACCAGAGAGAGAGAGAGAGAGAGAGAGAGAGGCAATATATATAAGAAAGCTCATATATATATATTACATATAAAAGCTATATCTTAATATAGCAAAAAGCCTCTTTGCATTTGCTGTTATATAAACAGAGACATTATGTAAAGAATCTGAGGGATGAAAGGAGTGGAGGAAAGGAACCACAGCCAATTAGAACTAAGCTTCAGACCAAGAAATGAGAGCAAAATTAGGATCGATTCCACAGAGGGAAAACAGTAAAGATGAGGTTAAAGGTATGTTTGTTATTAAGAATTTGAACTGATGTTAGAGAAATGATCAACTCTGTAAAGACAGACTTGTTCACATATTGTGCTTATGTTAAGAATATATTGGAAATAAAAAGTAGTAAAATAAAATGTGAGACAACATTCCCAGTAACTGAGTAGAGTTGATGAACTGTAATGGCGTTGAGAGTTGAGAATAAAGTACTGATCAAATAGAACCAATGGAACTTGAATAACTAGATCAAAGTTTGGAAGGACAAAAAGGAGATATACTCTTATCCTAAATTTCTTATCCTAGATTTCTGGGTTCAAATTTGTGCTTGTTGATGTTAATCCCCTTGACAAAACGAAGGAAACAGAAAGAGCAGATATTTGTGGTATCTTTGAAACATCCCAGAGGCATTTCTAGTCCTTGCATAATGATTGATATATCTACCAGAAGCCAAGGGATATTTGGGCTAAGTATATATTTAGGAATAATGTAAAACATAATTCTAACCATAGCAATGTGAAAATTGTTTGAAGCTGTTGTTCTCAGCTATTGTTCTCAGCTATATATGTCTTGTCAATGACACTGGCTTAGAAAAGGCCCAAGACAGAGTTCCAAGAAAGTGATTAAGTAATTTAAGGAAGGGATTAAGACTGCAATGGTGACTGATTGACAAAGGTCACTAAAAAGATGCAAAGAAAACTCAAGAGTACCTGGCAGTATACATACCATATTAAGAAAAATAATTAAAGACTCGGAGTTTTATAGACAGTGTTAAAAATGTCAAAGAATCAAGCACAATTAAGACTTGAAAGGTATTTGTTGGATTTCTCAATAAATTGGTTATTGCAGCCAAAGGTTTGCCTTTCGTTGTTCTGTAAGGTCTGATGCTAACACTGGAGAACTCAGATTCGGTAATCATCAAAGATTCATTCACTTCACTCACATGTCTGGTGGTTTGTGCTATATGTGGTTCATGAGGTTTTAGTTTTCCCTTGAGGGCCTTTCCATGTGGTTTTCCTTCCTGGAATAGTTGGCATAGTGGTTAATTTCTCCATAGAGACCATCTCCAGAATTTTGTGGTCCAGATCAGCATGCATCCTTTCTTCAGAGAATATCCAGGATGTGCTTGCCTCATAAAATTTTACGAGAATTGGAGTGGCTCAAAATGGTGAAGTTATTAAATCGAACAAATTATATGTGTTTCAAAAAAAGGTATTTTCCAAATTAAAAACAATAGACTCTGCTGACAATAGTTGGATATAATAGGAAAATGGTTTAAGGTTACTGGCAAGATAACATATGAAGTGTGTAAAATAATAAAAGAAATTAGGAAGACTGGTAATGATAATGTAATGAAGAGTAAGAACAGAAAACAGTCGAGTCTTTGGAGGAAAAAGTAGCAAATGTCTTCATGAGATTAAAAAAGCAACTGTGGAAATACTAATATATGTGAAGTTTGTATTCACAACATAAGGCACACAACTCTAAATTATTGAAATGAAACAGGGGAGGACAAGTTTAAAGGATGTGTATGTGAATTCAGATTCCGGAAGGTAAACATTTGTGAAGAACTTCAAAGCTGGTGATTGAACTAAGGCACTAGAGAGCTAGATCCACCTTTTATGGAAACCCTCTGTAGAGGTTGCTGGCTAAGACTAGGAAGGAAGAAAATGAGCCATTCACCGAAGTCAGTGCCCTAGGAAGCATAAACAGGATGTTGATAGGTAGAAGCACTGAATAGGAATAAGAACTGGCATCAGCAGCTGTAATTCACCCATTCTCATCTCAATTCTTTCCATTCCCGTCATTTTGTCTGTGCTTTGTTGCAGCCATCACCAAACATGCTGATGACCCACGAATCTCTACTACACATCCTCGAACTTCTGACCTATACATCTGACCTATACATCACCTCGTTGTTGAATGTACCAAAAATAACACACACCGCACCATGACATACGTGGGATTCATCTTATACTTGGAACATCTTCTCTCCAAGCTTCTCATCTTCTTCTTCCAGGGGATGAATTACCATCCACATAGACACATACTAGAAATCTGAAAGCACTTCTTCTTTCTCCTAACTCATATTCAACAAGAATTCATTTTACCTCCAAATGCTTCTAGAGTTTGAAATCTCACATGGAGAGATTAGGTCTACCTCGTTTCCCACCTGAAGCACAGGAACTCATAATATCTCTTCCCTTCTTCAGTTTTGTCCCTTGGAAACAAACGATACTCGTACTTAAATATAACCAAAGTGATTGTTGCCATGGAAATCTGGACATGTGGTTGCCCTTCTTCCAATATTTCACTGACTTCTCAAAGGCCACAGTTTAAGAGGTTGGAGCTCTTCAGAGTTTACAAAATAGTCCACTAGCTGAACTACATTTCTGCTTCACATTTGATCGCAAAGTTACTATATACTACTTTTCACATCCTTCATGTTCAGACAACATTCGCTCTTTGCTCATGCTGCTACCTTTCCAATTTCTAGAATGCCTTTCTTACCAGCCTTCTCAGTCTGCATTCTCAATCTCTACTTTCCTATATCAAGGGTCTGTCCATTCTTTTTATCTCACATCTTTCAAGACATACATAGGGGCATCAACTAACTTTTGTTCTTCTCAAGACATATCAACCCTAGTACTTAACAGCATAATGCAGTTATCCTTTTTTTAATCATTTCTCACAAATGAAATAGTTAAAAGCCGGGTGTCAGTGGCTCATGCATATAATCCTAGCCACTTAGGAGGCTGAGATCTGAGGATCTGGGTTCAAAGACAGCCCAGGCAGGAAAGTCCATAAGACTCTTATCTCCAATAAGCCACTCGAAAATTGGCAGTGGCACTGTGGCTCAAGCGGTGGAGCACTCACCTTGAGCTGAAGAGTGCAGGGACAGCGCCCAGGCCCAGAGTTCAAGCCCTAGGACCGGCAAAAAAAAAATGAAATAGTTATAAGACACTATCTTCAAAATTCCTGTGCTCTTGTACTTATTGGATGGTTGGCAAATGCATGTTTACCAACTCAGTGGATGAGTGACTGAATGTTAAATGAGTAACTAAATAAAATATGGAGTAAACTGTATTACTATATTAGATTATAATCTAAAACCTCACCTAAATTCTTCCCCTGTGACCTCAAATTCATGACACAAGATATATTTACTTACAGTGTCTCTCCTGAGTGTATTGTATGACAAGCTAAATTGAGAACGTTATAAATAAGGTCTTCTATTGTCTGCAGAACTATTTTTGACAATGCTGACGTGAGTGTGAATTGGCTTTTTGAGTTCTCTCTCGAGGTCACCTCATCTCAATATATTCAGGGCATACTCTTCCTAAAAAGATAAATAGAATCACCCATATGGTTAGCATGCTTTTCTACTTCTATAAACATGCATTAGATATCAGCAGTCATAAATATGTTAAGCACTTTTCTGTCCCAATTGCTCCCTAAAATGTGTTACACAGCCTGTAAGTTGATTGTACATTTATATAAATTCATAATAATGGATAATGCTGAATTGTGTATAATTAACTAATTCATCTTTGCAAAGCTGCTATTCTTTCATTTGTGCACAATGAAAAGGTGAATTCATTAAAAAGATACTGAGAACATCATTATGCTCTGATTAAAAATAAATTAAGCAAAGGCTCATAAACCCTGTGAAAAAGAGAATCAATCAATGGCAGTATCCATGCATAGGCAACCAAGTTGGAGTTACTGATAATTTCCAATAAAAATATTGCCTCTTAAGAGGAAATACAGCTGTTCTTTCAAAATTAAATCTTTATTGACCTGCTCTTCTAGACTGAATAGGTATAAAGAGACATTTCATGTGTTATCAGATAGATTTCTGAAAAAGAGTTCAGGGACAGCTAAAAGTGGAAAAAAATGTTGTCTATGTGACTTGTTTACTAATGCTGATATTTTAAAAGTCTGTGATTTCAAAAACACTCTGGAAAAGCAGTTCAGGGAATTCAACTGTGCAAAAGCAATATGGTCCATCATAGAGATAAACTCAGTACATCTGTGTGGCTGAAACATTCGAGCTGGCGAATTAGGTTGTTAAATGCACGAATGAGGGACCAATTTTATACAAGTTTTTTTTTGTTTTTGTTTTTGTTTTTCCATTTTTCATCTGCCCTCATCTCCATTTCCACATGATTCTTCTTGAAATTAATATACATAAAAACTAGGGTTTGCCTTTTGATGATCTCTTATGTTTTGTTTATTGGCACTAAGTCCTCATGTTATTTTAGCCCCCAAGGACTTTAGTGATTGGCTCATAAACATGGCTGTAGGTAATGGATTTGCTGTTTACATACAAATGAAAGATGAGAGGACATTTCTAGTTATTTTCAAATGATCCTATCTGATTCTATGAATTATGTGTATTCATCATTATGTAAAATACTTAAAGCAACCACATACATAATTGTCAGCACGCATTCATTAGTAGAACCAAAAGGGAAGCCAAGGACAATCATGATAACTGTTTGTGTCTTAGGTCTACTGTCTACCATGCCTGGCTGTGTTGTTTGAATGTGGCAACGAATGAGAAAGCCACAGTCCTTATAAGCATCTTCTATACAATATTAATGAAAATGTCACATAAATCAGGACCACAACAAACTAAAGGTAGAAGCAGAGACAGTTATTGCAGAGTTCAAAGGAGGGCAATTCCTCTGGCAGTTGCCTTGAAGATCAATTTAGTTCTACAGACACTAGGGATGAGGAGATCGAGGGTCTTTCGGAGCGGAAGAAATGCTAAAATTAACTTGATGGTAGTACACAAGAGTTAACATGAGAGGCATCCCACTGGCTTTTAAGTCCCAGGATAACTTTTGAAAAACAACCAAGCTCTTCTGCTGCCAGATGGACTACGCCATTACCGAGATTCACAACTTTTTCCCTTGCACCAAAAAAAAAAAAAAAAAAATGAACCCGAAGAGAGTCTTCTCTGTCTATTGAACTGGGACTCAGGAGATTGTTGATGTGGGTACACCTATCTCTTTAAAACCACACAGAAAGTAAACACAAGGACATCCATTTTCTAGTGGCGTTCTCGAAGATGTGAAACCTTACCAACATCCTGTGTATGAAATCCCGAAAGACTCAAGCCGTGCAAAACAGTCGCTAAAGTCATTCTTTTGTGATGCTATCTGCTATTTCCTATTCAATTTGAATAAGACAGAAATTATATTGGCTAGCTCTGTTGTTTACTGACGCTAATGAACACAGGGAAAATGAGAGTCATTCCAGTGACAGGTTGACTGGGCTATGAAGACAAATTCCTTTTGACGTTCTGTCCTTACAGGTATTAACGCCAAAAGGGGCTCCGTGTAATTTTTATTTAGGTTTAAACAACATCTCTGTTGTTGTTCATTATGATTGGCAGTCCTTAAGAAAGAGTGCCAAGTGCTCTGTCAGATCCACTTGAGAGTTTCTCTGTGCAGATTTGAAAACGTGACAAGGCGTTCACTGTCTGTCTTTGTATCACCATAATTCTCCAGCCCTTAAGAAATAAATTGTTGAAATTTAGCCAACAAAGAAGAGACACTCTTGTGACTAGAAAAGGACAGTCTGATGATCTGTATGAATTTTGGTTGACATTCCTCATGGACTCTATTGACATGAACAATGATTCCATGCAATTCATGCATGCAATATGCTCCTGAAAACCATTTGAGCCAGAAAATCCTTTGTTATTTTTTTAAAATTAATTCATGTATTTATTTTTTATTTATGTGATACAAAGAAATCGAACCTAGGGCTTCATGCATACTATGCACACACTCTACCACTAAGCCACATTCCCAGCCCTCATTTCTTTTGGAATCTATCCTGGGGATTGAACTCAGGGCGTGAGGAGGTCCCTGAGCCTTTTTGCTCAAGGTTGGTACTCTACCACGGAGTCACAACTCCACTTCTGGCTTTTGGGCATGAAATTGGAGGTAAGTCTCACAGGCTTTCCTGCCCAGGCTGGCTTTGAAAAATGATTCTCAGATCTCAGCCTCCAGACCAGCTAGGATTACAGGCATGAGCCACTGGCATCAGGGTCCTTTGTTTTAGCATGGAGCTTTGAAGAGTTTAAAATAGTTTAAAACAGAACCTGAGTCCCAAATCAGAATTGTGCTTATACAAGTTCTTCTGAGAGAAAAAAAATGCTTTCTTGATTCCTACAAACCACCTTTGAGTATATTTCATGATCTACTTTGAAAATGAAGACAGCATTTAACCTCATTCCATTGGGCATCCTTATATGCCAACTGTATTGTTCCTAACACTGGGTTTGAGATTTCCATCTTCAGCTCATGAAAATAATGGTGCTGGGAGCCTTCTCTTGATTTTTTTTTTTTTACATTCAGAAAGCAGAACATTTCCAAGGTACAATAGAAAGTGTAAATCCACATTATGTATGTCAGTCATCGCATATATCTGTGCTTTCTGTTCTTAACTTTTTTTGGGGGGGGAGGGTCTGGTCGTGGGGTCTGAACTCTGGGCCTGGGCGCTGTCCCTCAGCTCTTCAGCTCAAGGCTAGTGCTCTACCATTTGAGCCATAGCACCACCTCCGGCTTTTTTTTCTGCTTATGTGGTGCTGAGGAATCGAACCCAGGGCCTCATGCATGCAAAGCAAGCACTCTACCACTGAGCCACCTTCTCAGCCCCTCTTAACTTTTTTTGATCGTACAGAAAATTGAATCCAAGACCAACTCTAACAATTGATGCACCACCAGCCCTTTTGTTTATATCTTTGTTTTTGAGATAGAACTTTGCCACGTCAGGGTTTCAATGCTCATAGTTCTTCTTTCTGCCTCCCAGGTTTACATGCGCATTCCATCATACACAGCTCATCCACACAAATAATTTGTCAAGTACATTCTTTATTAAAATATGGGGGGGCAGGGAGTGGTGTGGTTGTGTGTGTGTATGTTTGTGTGTTTGTTCATATGTCAAAACTTAGCAAAAGACCAAAGCATGACCCCTGCTTCCACGCAGTGGACACATAAAATTGTTCTCTGATTTGTAGCCATGGCCAAAAGTTATAGAGTCTTTTTGTATTTACAGCTCTGTCTCTTGGACTCTAAATTAGCAATCCACCTGGGACAGCCTCACAGTCTGCTGTATCTGCTCCAGTTGTTTCTTAGCAGTCCATGTTTATATCCATTGTTTCGGCTCAACTCTAGCGTGCCCTAACGTTTCTTCTGCCTTGACCATTTTAAATTCTGCATTCCTTGGGAAACAGTTGCTTGGGTATTAAACGAGAATGATTTATCTCCTCTCAAAGATGACTTGCACAACACGGTGTCTGTCTTAGAATGTATAAGGGACACAACTAGAAAATATGTAGCACATTGTTGAGACACATTGATCACAGCCTTGAATTTATAGCTATACTCCTACTTAGCATACTGAATTGGGTCGAAAGTACACTGAGTCACAAGTTGCAAAGAGGATTACACGGAACATAAGCCAAATATTGTACCAATTGACAAAACTGGAAGAAATGAATTATTCCACCAGCTTTTCAAACTTGGCTTCCTGAACAACAAAACATAGTGTCATATTATTCAAAATGTTACTTTTAGCTATAAAATGTTATTCTACAATACAAATATCTAATTAAGCCCATGCTAATATCTGTGTGTTATCTTAAGAGATAGCTCAATTTTTTAAACTATTTTGCCCTCAAAAAGTAAAGATTGAAAGAGTCACGGTTACCAAGACTTTGTCTGAACAGAGTTAAGAAGGGTGCTTTGTGTTTATAACCCCAGCAATGTAGGAGGCATAAACAGGAGGATCACAGTTCCAAATCTTACCAGGCAAATAAAAAAAAAGGAGGAACCTTATTTAGAAAATAAAAAGTGAGCTTGAGCTGTGGCTGAGGTTGTATAGCCCCAGTGCCACCAAAAAAAAAGCAAAAAATTACCACCTGCTAGCTATATCACATAAGAAATGTTTCTTAACCACTGAGTGCCTCAAGTTCTCCAAATAATAATTACCTGCTTTATCAGGGTTCTTATTAGTTATTTACTGCTATCTTGACTTTGAAACCTTATGTTTGTTGGTTGGTGCACTGACACTTAAATGATGCCTCCAGTCTAGCTTGTTACGGGTCTTTGGGAAATAGAGACTTACAGATTTTACTGCATAAGCTAACTTCAAACTTTGATCCTCTGAATCTCAGCTTTCTAAGTAAGTGGGAGCCACTGGTACCTTACTTCATCAGGCTGTTGAAACCAAAATTTTAAGATACCATGGGAAATAAAACAAAAACAAACACAAAAACTTAGCACTGTGTTCATGACCAATCATTTTTATTGTCTGGCCCTGTTTTCTGGTTACAACAAGATATGGAATCAGTCACATCATCTAGTGTTTTTTATCAAGTAACAACTACTGTTCCTCAAAGAAAATAAACAATACATTTTAAGAAGGAAATTGTAATTAGATGCAAGGAAATATACTAGGAAAAAAGTAGTCTAGCTTATGAACATCCTTATACTAACAAACTCATAGTAACCTTGTATCTTTCGACTAAACATGCAAAACTACAAAACTTATTTCCCTATGGAAAAATATCATTACCATGAACTCACTAGTTAGCTTCTGTTACTTTAATAAAATATGTCAGTCAGGGACCTGTTGACCTCTTGCAAATCCATACCTTTAAAAGACCTACCACAAAGAAAGACCCACTACATCTCTCAGCACCATTCTGGGGGCCACTACTTCAACCCATGAACTTTTGGGGACACTTGAGCTGTACCCACAGTTTACCAGATGACAGACAACAGGTGAGGATGGCCAGGGATTAAATAAACTGATGAAGCCCTAGTTATTGCAGTTACAAGTTTTGATTTTGCCTGCTTCTGTCTTATATATGAATTACTTTAGGTCTCAAAAACAATACCTAATTTTTTTCTTCTGATTTTAGTTTAAAGCCAGAGACTTATTATGCCAGTATTATAAAAGTAAAGTTTGCATTCGAACCATCTTTGACCCTGGTTCCAATGGCTCACACCTGCAGTCATATCAACTCAGGAGACTGAGACCTGAAGGATCTCAATGGGAAGACATTCAGGGAGAAAAGTTTATGAGTCTCCATTTCCAACTGACCACCAAAAAGCTGGGCTAGAAGCCTGATTCAGGTAGTAGAGTATGAGCTATGAGTAAGACAGCTGACTGAGGAAAGTATGGTCCTGAGCTCAAGGCCTAAAACCAGCCTACAACACATACACACACACACACACACACACACACACATCTTTGAAATTATCTAATTAAGCTTGAGAATGTAAAAATAAAGTTAATCATATTATTGAAATTCTTGAGAAGGAAAAGACACCTGGATATTTCCCCTAAAATTATTATAGGAGAATTACTCTTACTGGGAACAATTTTCAAATTCCTAAGTCAGTCACCAATCGCTGTTTAAAATAATTTTTGAGAGGTCAAACTTTAAATAAAAGTGACTTTAATTCTTTGATTTTTAGCTTTCAGGACGGTCAGACTTTCCCAACTGGGCTATATCTAAGGCCTTCTGCTTTATATCCCTTCTAAGGAACGTTAAATCCTCTAGAAATTCATTGTTGGGAGCGTAGTAAATCACTTAATAAATCATTCTATCTTGCTTATCTTTCTCTTGACATATATCTAGCAACAGTATCCATTGTCTTGTGACCATGTTAAGTTCTATTGAAGTTGCTTTTTTAATTATCTACACCATTGATTACAATTTCTACAATGAGACCAAAGTCCCTTTGTTCAAGGATATCTTGTTAAATTGGTGATGTGTTTGTTGCAGTAACCAATTTTTAAATAGGTAGAATATCTACTTTCCTGGAAGATTGATTTATTCTGCTGAAAAAATAGTTTATCATTCTAGTTATCCATTAGACATCTTAATAAATATGCAAGAACCCAAAATATGTTTGAATTCTTCTCTTATAGCTTATCCCTCCTTTCATAGAGTAGCAGTTATGTTCATTTCCATGAGCTGAGGAAATTTCTGCTCAAATTAAGTACATATTAAGTATGTAAGTATTAAATATTAAATTAAGCATGTATTAAGTATTAAGAACAAAGTATTTGGAGCCCTAAAGATTATTTATTCCATATTTATTGTCTACAATGTTCCACTCACTCACAATGAAAGCACCTTGTGTTATCTTTATAAGGAAAATAGTGATATATCCCTTTTTGATCTCATATTCTAGTAATTTATAAATAATAATAACTATGATAGATGGATAGATGATATATAATAAATACATAGATAGATCCATACATAGATGATTGATAGATAGATGGTGATGATAGAAGATAATGATGATGAAGATAGAGACGATAGACAGACAGACAGACAGACAGATAGATAGATATATAGATAGACAGACAGACAGACAGACAGACAGACAGACAGACAGACAGACAGACAGATAGATAGATAGATAGATAGATAGATAGATAGATAGATAGATAGATAGATAGATAGATAGATGTTCTCAAAACTCAAATGCCTTTGAAAAGAGTAGTTCAGAGCACCAGAACTTGACAGCACATTGGAATGGCTATAGTTTTCCGTTGCTTGATAATTGGATATTGAATAGGAAAAAGACACTGTGTGGGTGTCTGGGGAAGGATGGTCAGACCTACCCGGCCCTGCTCAAACAGCACAGAATAATTTACTAGATCTGTGTTCCTGTCTGTGTTGAAATTTTCACATTTGGTAGTCAGGGATCTTTACTGTTTTTATGGGATGGCTTTCTTACTAAGCAACTGTCTCCTGAAGATGTGACTTGGAAGATGTGTGTATTATGAAATGTTACATTTATTCCAGTTTGGCACTGGCCATGTTACAACCCTATAGCTTCCTTGACTGTGATTCGTGAGTTTGGCCTCAGTGTATACTACTTTAACATTGGAGAGACCCATGTTTTCTGCAGGTCATGCAAGAAAGTGAACATTGGCAGTTCCAGCATGCATGTTATAAATTGTGTGTGTGTGTGTGTGTGTGTGTGTGTGTGTGTGATTAAGTGACACGATTTCCATAGGCCTTGCTCATATTGGCTCTGTTACTTGCAGACTCAGGTCCCATCTGGCTTCTTCTCGAATGTGGAGAGGCCTGAACCATTTGGCACTGCTACTGTGACAGATGGTGCACAGAAGAGGCAGGGGCAGGGACTACAGCACCTTCTGTGATACCCACCCTGTACTATCATCAGGATGTGGTTAAACACAATGGAGTCGAGAGGACATCAACATCAAAGACCTGCTTAGAAGCACTGGCAGGCAGCAATGAATGGTCCCTTTCCGTTGCTGCTGTGGGCATGCTCACTTAGGAGTGAGAGCCTAGAGCTCACGTGTGCAAAACTGAATATCTACTCAGAGGGTCAGAGAAGCCCAAACTCCTCTTTACTAGGTCTAAATGGCAGGGAGACACTGCTGGTGCCAAGCAAGACTTTCTCTGGGCCTTCTTTTATTTTCCTTAGCAGACATTTGAGTATGATGGGGTCTCATTGGGGTATAAGAGTTCCCTTTGAGCAAATTCATGTCCTCTGTCATATTCTCAACTTTTCTCTCTTTTCCCTCTACCCCTCAGTATCTTCTTCTTTTCTCTTCCCCCCTGCTGACCCCTCTTCCACAGCCCCCCATGTGCATGTAGCCCAATTACCATCACAAAAGAGAGACTGGCGGTGTCAAATTGAACAAGTCCATAGTCTTCTCATGAAGGTTCCCCAGTTCTCTTGGGAGAGATGGAGCACAGAAGAATAAAAGTGCTAACATTCTCCATTTAGCTTCTCAATATTCTAATTTTCTTTCTGGGATCAATAAATGCTGGGTTATGAAAATTAACACAGCTGTTTATATCAAAAGGATCTATTAATAATGTTTGCCTGTCATTTCTAAATGCTGAGACATAAGCTACTCTATAAAGAATTCTTGAAGTACAGAATTAAACAGACAGAAGATCTTTCTTGTCAATTTATTTATTTGAAGTTTATATATATATATATATATATATATATATATGCTCCCTTGTATTTCAACAGATCTTAACATGTGATGAAATTCCTAATAACATGGGATTCTTTTTGTGTCTCTCACAGAAGTTTTTTTTTTTAAATTCAATAACCTGCTACTCCCAATTTACCTTGTCAAAGCCAGATCTTTCTACTTAAAATTTTCTGTATTTTTAAATCTGCAGTCATAAGGTCACAAAAGGCCATCTGGAGTCTCAGATGAAAGAGACACAAGTTTTGGCTACAGTATGAATCTGTAAACTCAGCAGATTATCCCCCAGAAAACCTTCATTTGAGAATGATGTGCAGTTTCTCCACTGGGGTGTACTTAATCTTTAAGCTTGGCAAGCAACAAGGTCAGGTCTTGTGTTGATGCAGGAAATTCTGCAACCAGTTCATCCTATCCTGTTATAAGTAGTTATACAGATTAGTGCCATCTCTAGAAAAGCAGCTATTTTTTAAACAGCATCTTTAATATTCAATCCTCTAAACGCAGGAAAAAGTTTAGGTTAAAAAGTGAAAATTAAAATGTTCACCCTGATGTTCATTGATTTTTAATTTTTTTTCTTCTGAGCTAGTATTGACCTAAGTGACATTCTACAAATGCTGACTTAAATTAGGTTAAGCGAGTTGGAAATTATATTTGATGACCTGAATAATTCATTAAAAGGGATAAGCATAAAAGCCTGCTTTAGTAGTATAAACACTCTTTTATAGAGTAATATAAGACATTGAAATTGGCCACCTACAATAGCCACCATGGATAGATATTTTTAAGTTGGAATGACTAACTTTTGTGCTACTAAATTATGTGTAATACATATCTAACTGATGAACCAAAAGAGAGTCATTTGGCTAGGGGAAAAAATACCATTCCAGGCACTAAAAGGCAATTTAACATGCATTTACACCCAGGAAAGCTTAGAAAATGAATAGTAATTGTAGAGGTCAAACTTGTAGCTGGCTATGCTTATGCTTGTTTTATTACAAAGCTTGACTGCAGTACAATTTCAATCTCAAATCTTGGACTATTTGAAACTATCATCAAACTGAGGTACTATTTCAACTGTGAAAAATCTGAATAGTTATATCAGTTTATATTCAAAGTATACAGGATTGAGGTAATTCTATGTTCCTAACTACTATGTGTGATGAATGAGTAAACTAACTTTGTATACATAATGTGTGTGTGTGTGTGTGTGTGTGTGTGTGTGTGTGTGTTTTAGGAGACTATCTCCTCCTGGTTTTGCATCATAACTTAATATACTTTACATTTACTGACCAATTGAAAATTGGCACACAGTTGACAAAAGAGAAAGCAAACATGTGATTTGGAAAACCAAAAATCTACATGCTATATTAATTCATATATTATTTCAGTTTTAATTAGTACTTGGATGGTCCTACCAAATAGCAACTATTGCATTTTAAATTGTAAATACTCATATTTTATAACAGAGCTCAACTTTCGAATAATATGAAAACATATCATCAAACCCAGTATTTATTAGAACTGATCTGAACTAATTTTACAAGTCCTTGTTGTTTTTTTGGAACCAATCGTGGGGCCTGAACTCTGGGCCTGGGCACTGTCCCTCAGCTCTTCAGCTCAAGGCTAGCGCTCTACCACTTGAGCCACAGCGCCACTTCCCACTTTTTTCGTTTTGCTTATGTGGTGCTGAGGAATCGAACCCAGGGCCTCATGCATGCAAGGCAAGCACTCTACCACTGAGCCTCCTTCCCAGCCCCCTTTTACAAGTCCTCTAACAGTAGACTTTTTTAAACTTCATATAAGGGAAAAGAGGAGAAGTGAAGAATGAGAAAAGCATAATGGAATAAAAATATCCTTCTGAAAGTTAGATTTAAGTTATAAATAGGTAACAGGTGACAGTGAAATAAAATGAAACAAACTGCACAGAAAACAACAAAAGTTGTTAAAATTCTTCCTCCTTTCTCTTATTTCTTACAAGATAACATTTTAGTAACTTCTGTAACAAAGAGGTTTACTTTTCATAGATAGGTTGTAAGAAAAAAGAACTTTATCTCCCAACTCTTAAGTAATTTCTTTTTTCATAAAATAAACATTTCCAAACATACTGTCTTCTCTGTCTCAACCTTTTTTTTTTCGTTTTTGTCAGCACAGAGATTTGAACTCAGGGCTTAAGCTTGCCAGACAGCTGCTCCTATTGCTGAGCCAAGCCTGCAGCCATGATTTTTACTGGCTATTTCAGAAGAGGGTCATGTCTCCTGCTCAGAGTGCATCTGCCTAATTTTGCCTCTTTTTAGTAGTTGGGTCACAGTTTACATACCATCATATCCAGATTCCTTCCGTTGAGACTGTCTGTGGACTTTTCTGCCTGATCTGGCCTGGAACTCGATCTTCCTATTATCATAGCTTGCAATGACAGGCATGCACACCACTGCACCCAGCTAGGGGTTGACACGTGTCTTGAAATCTTTTCTGTCTGGTTTGGGCCTTCAATTGTGAGCCTCCTGTCCAAAGCCTCACAAGTAGCTAGGGTTACAGGTTGGAGTCACCTGTGCTTGGCTTTCTGTCTCTCAACTTCGAATTTGTTGTTCCTCTTTTTAATTAATTATTAACTTATCTACCAAAAGCAAACCCATGAGTTTTGAAGGCTTTTTGATCTTCAGTTTTGTGATTACTTGTTATTATCTGTTTTGTAATTACTTGTGGCATCATCTAACAAACTCCTCAATTCAGGAACATGTGGCAATTTATCTTGAAGCCAAAATCAGAGTTATATATTTATTTCAAATGTATGGACATGTTATTCAACGTTTTTGCACATCATTTCTCCAAAGTTTAAGACTTCAACTTGTGCTCATTAAAAGTATAATTTTGTTAGCACATTTTCTGGCAAAGTGTGTCTTCGCCAAAATAAAAGAGCAGTGTTAGATTAGACTGCACTGATAGTTAAAAGTACAAAATGCTACTGAATATGCTGTGGTTGCTTTTAGTTCAAGCAACAGCGATAAAGTCATTACATCCAAATAGCTAATTAATCCGCACATGAGATGTTCCCAAGTGTTTAATCCTGTGTTTAAAAGTAGCCTCACTTGGATAAAAATATTTATTTATATCAAGGTATTCCAAAACAGTGCAAAGCTCAAGCTGTCAAATATTATGACAATTCCAGGGTACCATATGGATAGAACACAGATTAGAAATGAGACCAGAAAAAAAAAACCACCACCAGGGCTCCCCATGGAAAAGACAAAGAAATGTTTATGTGGTAGAAAAATATACACCTTAAAGAGATATTATCACAAATTTGGCCCAGTTTAATTTGAAGGCAGAATAAAGTATAGCAAAGAGGTTAAAACTGTTGAAAGAAGTCTGGCTGTAAGTTTCTGGCCTGAAGAACATCAAGTATCACCACCACACAAACGGAATAAGGATGGGATGAGGGACAGAAAGGAGAGGAAGGAGTAGAAATACATATGACAGATAAGCTTGCAAGGGTTCCAGAAAGCACACTAATATCCAGGACATATACAAGTGATTTTAACATTAATTTTAAGTAAATTAATAATGCATTCCAAACAGGGACTTATTCCTTTAGCTATTCATCTGCAACACTGTAAAAGAATGCATATGAAGCCCAGTGTCAGTGGCTCAGTCCTGTAATCCTAGATACTCAAGGGGCAGAAATGTGAGGATTGCTGTTTGAAGCCAGGCAAGTCTGTGGGATTCTTATCTCCAATTAAACACACACACACACACACACACACACACACACACACACACACACACAGCCAAAAGTGGGTCAATCGGTCAGTGGCTCAACTGGTAAAGAGAAAAAGAGCTCAGGACCCAGTACTGGAACAGAAAATACTAATCTACATGCTATGACAAAAGCAGGCCATCTCCCAGAACAGTTCGAGAGCAAGAATTCTGCCTCTTCCCCTTTGCTTCTCTGTACTTTCTGGGACAATCTTCATCTACTCTTTAATTACCTTCACACTTCATGTCACCCATGATTACGAATAAATTATATTGCACGTGTTTTAAGTGTATTTCTTCCTAATAACACCTAAATATTTGGATCTGAGCAGATTATTTACATATCAAAATAATGGGTGTTTTTTTCCTGTGCCCTATAGATACATTCACTTGTTTTATCTTAACTTTGTTTGAATCTATCTTAAAGTTTTAGTCTAGTAGCTTGTGGTTATTAAAGCTATTTATTTTTGTCTTTGAGGACAACAGAGGAAGAAAATGTAATGATAATAATAAATCTGTTGTTAATGGTAAAAGTTGCATGTATCCAGAAAAGAAAAAGAATGTTTCAATCCTTTCCTGGTCTCTGACAGCCAGCAGTCATACATACTATTTCCCCTTGATCTTAGCATTGACGTAGGAAATTTAATCTTCATGTGAGAATTAAATGGAAAAATGCTTTAAAAACAAAATACAATACCTAGTATGTAGGAAATACTAAATAGAGGCTTTTATGTTTAACTTCCCAATCTTTACTTTGTAATCTCTTATACCCTGATTTTGCTTTGAGTTTAATGAATGTTTTAAAGTTTTATTCTGTTATATTTTGCAACTTAGCTCTGATCCACGTTTTTTCATGAAACATCCTATACACACATACTTGCTACATACCTCATTTATGATTTTGCTTTACCAGTTCAACTCAGCAATATAATTTTTTTCCTGATTTCTTTTTAACCTTCCATCTGTTCAACTTCAAGTCCCTGACTCAGAGACTCCACAGGGTCAAAATTAAACATGTCAGAACTCACTGGGAGAATTTAGAATCTGTACCCAAACAGCATGATCACAAAGGAAAAAATAAGTAAACAGTTTTGTACCCATGGAAATCCAAAATATATTCATATTTAGCTTTTTTTATTTTCAGTCAAACACACACACACACACACATATATACATACACAAAAATCTTTGACGTGTGCAGCTTATAAACATTTGTTTATTCAATCAGCATTTTTATGGAAATCACTACTTATGACATGAGTTATTGTACTTTTATCACAAGGCTGTCTATATTATTGTGAGATTTATCTGAAGCTATAGAACCAGTATGCTGAACAAAATGTCTATATTTTATCCCCATAAATTTCCCATAGCACTAACATGCCAAAATCTCATTCCTTTCAAATTTCCAACTTATTATTCAAAAGAATATATTGAAAAGAAACCAGAGGAAGCCCCATTTTTCACTTCTTTTCTTTGCCATGTCATCCTAAGTGCCCTGCCAAACTGGAAATTATAAAAGAAGAAAAGAAAGTTCAAGACTGAGAAAGTTTGACATGGACTTTGAAAGACTAGCTCCAATGATGTCAAAGGATTCCCTTCTTATCAAATTACAAATCGAAAAAATGTTCAGTCAACGAGTTCTAACTTATATCTAATTGTCAGCAATGTTGATCAGCCTCGCTGGATTTAAATGGCATTTCTAAGCTTTAACTCTGTCTTTCAGACTCATTCTTGGCCCTTTTACCATTGCAATTGATTGAAAGCATGTTGACTTTTTTTTTATCCTTGGAACTAATGACACCTTTAGGCATAAAGCCTAGCTCAGGAGCAAGTTGTGAAAATTCCAAATCAGCATGTCATGCTGAGGTCCATTTCCCTGGGATTTTTGTAGACCACTGCAGCTTAATCTTTGAACTTTTGCTTCTGGAACTAGCAAAATGGGTGCAGCTCTCCTCCCAAACACTGATTGATGGACTCTCTGAAAAATGGGGTTACTAATGGCACTAGAATTTATATAGTGGTTTTATATAGTGGCTTGGGCCTCCCTATAATTATTTTAAAACATTAAAAGCTAATGCATCACTACAGACTTGACAGGTCTTGACTCAACAGCAGTCTAGCTTCACACTGTTTGACAAATGACTCGTCATGAAGACAATCTTTCCTATTCACACCTTTCCCAGTTTCATTTCGTTGCCAGATCTGTGGTGGGAAAATCCATCAGTAACAAGAAAAAAATAATAATATAAAAAGAAGAGAAAGAATTTCTGAGAGCTTCCAAAAAGTGGCATTTGCATATATTTGAGAAATCATGACATCCTCCTTATTCAAACCTTACTCGTTTTCTCTTCATTGATGAGCAAATAAGTAATTCAGACTATTAAAATTGGAGATGAAGCACCTAAAACACCAAACAAATAGTTTGATAATCAAAAATAAATAAATAATTGAGGAGATCCAGTTTAGAAATGATAAGAAATAAAAGAGAATAACTTGTAAAATGAATTTATAAATTGTAGTATACCCCTGAACTAAACTACCTGAAAATTCCCTAATTCTTTTTAGCCATCTTTTCTGTTTTCAATAGAATTAACTAAAAATCTCAAATGTTCTAATTTTGTAATGCCAGACAGGAAAATTCTCTCTGCTTTACATTTAATCTATCAAAATCTTGAAATTCTTTTCTTATAAAACAAGTTATATTCACAGATCTAGAGCCAAACCAAGAAAGAAAGGTTGAAGCTTTTAATGGTTCCTCTTTATTGTTATTTTCAACAATAAATGAAAATAAAAAATTGCAAGATGGAACAGATATAGGAACATGAAAATAATGATGTTTCCAGGGGAACTGACCTCTTAAATAAGTGTGCAGACTTTGGGCAAAATACTAATTTAAAGAAATCATGTAAGTATATGGGAAGTATTTTCTGAGTCAATGAGTGTTTGGAATATATTTCTCTACAGTTTTCCAAGTTTGGTTATGTTATCAATATTCTGAAGTTACAGTCATATTTTATTAGCATTTAGAAGGGTAGTTCTGTGTGTATATACACTTATATGTATTTATACAATATGTGCATATGCAATGTATGTATATACATACATTTGTGTGTGTGTGTGTGTGTGTGTGTGTGTGTGTGCATTTTGGCAGTACTGTGGTTTGAATTCAGGGCCTCCTGCTCTCTGGGATTGCTTATTTAGTTGATACCCTATTACTTGTGCCAAGACTGCTTTTTGCTGCTTATTTTGGAGATTGAATCTCAGCCTTTTCTTTACAAGTTGACCTGGAATTATGATCCTCAATATCTCAAACTCCTAAGTAGCTACATGGCTACGATTACAGATGTAAGCCACTGGCATCTGGTTACAAATTTATTTCTTTTACATATAAAAAGTACAAGAAATTCATTGACTCAGGATGCTTCATGTTAGAACTGCTTTCATCATTCATTAATACTATAAAAATATTCATCATTGAATTAATGGTATCTCAATAAATAGCATATAAACTACTAAGCTTTCCAACCCTACTGCTCAATTTCGGACAGTTTCAAGCCTAGTGACAAAACAAAAAATATTTAAAACAGGAAAAAGCTTATCATTTTAATATGATTTCATAATCTCTAAAAACAACAAATGTAATCATTGGAGATGGGTTAACTAGTTTCCTTAAAATATGCATAGCTTTCTTGTATATACATTTTCTAATTTGGGGAGAGGAAGGGAAATAACAAAATGCTGAAATAAGGATACAGGATAACCCATTGTAACAATGAGATGTACAAGACAGTATGTTGAAAACAAACTTTACAACTTTGCAGCTGAGGGGGAGGGGACGAGTTGGGGAGGTTGGAAGGAAAGGGATGGTAGAGGAAAAATAAAGGAAGGTGTAACAATGCTCCATAGGAAATGGACTCATTACCTTGCTCATGTAACTGTAACTCCTCTATACAGTATCTTTACAATTAAAATATATATTAAAAAGATGAACAAAATTAATATAATTTGTAGGTCTATTTGCAAATGGAAAACTGGAAACATGTTGAAAATGATTTAAGAAGTAGATCAGAGAGTTGAGAATGATTTTTAAATGGAGTATTTTGTATATAAGTATGGAAACATCACAATAAAAGCCCTCCTTGTATAACTAATAGTTGTTAATAAAACTACATTTATAAAATTGCAAAAAATGCACTGTTAGTGCATGTTCTAGAAGATTGATTTGTCTCACCAAACAGGTCAGGTGTAACAAGCTACTTTCAACCTATCAAATGCAGCTCATGCATGCTAGTCTGCACACATAGCCATGAATGCAAGGGAAAAAGAGACTTCATTGAATGGGAGCTAGACATGGTGTTTCTCCATGACACCTCTGGCATGGTCAGTGGACACAGGAAGGTTACCCAGTTGGTGGTAAAAACCACAAGATATAATGACATACATTGCTGATCCATGTCCTTCAGGTTGGATATACAGGTGCTTGTATTTCAATGCAACACTTTTATCAAGTTTTTTCCAACTATTTCTTGAGTTACAACTGTGTAAAAGTATAAGATAGCCCATTTTTAAAACTAGGAACCTAGAATCTATAATTGACTCTCAATGGGCTATTTTTTTAATTCTCTTGCTCATTAGGAACAGTGGGGATTTTGTAAGGCTGGATCAGTGAAAGTACAGTAAAGGCAGAGTGCTGTCAAGTGTTACTATTTTGTGTGATAAAATTCAATTTAGGTCTCATACGAGATACAAGGAAGGACACTTCAAAGTTATGTTAAAATCAACAAATGAGGTTTATGTGGTATTACCAATCACTAATTAATTTGATCATAATTAATAGCTAATTTATAATTTTTAAATCTGTACATAAGGAATATTCTACAGTACTGTTTTTCAATCAAATAAACTTAACTACATATATTAAACCTAAAGTCATAAGAATTATAATGATCATCTCCTTCAGTAGAAAAGGCTAGTGTTGAAATGACATTTTTTTGGCTCCCTTATGGATGGCTATACATCCATGGGTTCATTTTTGGGTTTTCAATTCTATTCCATTGGTCCTGAGGTCTGTTCTTGTGCCAGTACCAAGCTGTTTTGATTACTATGTCTTTGTAGTAGAGTTTGAAATTTGGTATTGATATTCCTGCAGCACTGTTCTTTCTGTTAAGGATTGTTTTTGCTATTCGGAGTCTTTTATTATTCCATATGAATTGTTAGATTGTTTCTTCTATTTCCTTGAAGAATGAGGTTGGAATATTGATAGGTATCACATTGAATTTGTCGATAGCCTTGGGAAGTATTGCCATTTTCACAATGTTGATCCTTCCAATCCAGGAGCGAGCATGGGAGGTTTTGCCACTTTCTATGTTCTGTGTTGATTTCTTTTTTCAGATTTTTTAAAGTTTTCATCATAGAGGACCTTCACTTCTTTGGTTAAGTTAATTCCTAGGTATTTTATTTTTTGTGGGGCTTTTACGAATGGTGTTCCTTTCCTGATTTCAGCCATGCTTCTCTCATTGTTGGCATACAGAAAAGCCATTGATTTTTGAGGGTTAATTTTATACCCTGCTACTTTGCCAAAGTTTTGAATCAGCTTGAGTAATTTGGGAGTGGAGTACATTGGATTCTTTAAATACAAGATCATGTCATCTGCAAAGAGGGAGAGTTTTACGTCCTCTTTTCCTATTTGGATCCCTTTTATGTTTCCATCTTGTCTTATTGCTCTAGCTAGGCATTCTAATACTAAATTGAAGAGAAGTGGAGAGAGTGGACATCCTTGTCTAATGCCTGAGTTAAGAAGAAATGGCTTTAGTTTTTCACCATCAAGTATAATGCTGGTTGTAGGTTTGTAATATACAGCCTTTATTGTATTGAGGAATGTTCCCTGGATTCCTAGTTTTTCCAGTACCTTCATCATAAAGGGATGTTGGATCTTGTCAAATGCTTTGTCTGCATCTATTTGAATAACCATGTGGATCTTATTCTTGCTCCTGTTGATGTGATGAATAATATTAATTGATTTGTGTATATTGGACCAGCTTTGCATCCCTGAAATGAATCCTGTTTGATCGTGGTGTATGATTTTTTGGATGAATTGTTGAAGTTGATTGGCCAAGATTTTGTTGAGAAGTTTTGCATCAATGTTCATCAAAGAAATGGGTCTATAGTTCTCTTTCTTTGATGAGTCCCTGCCTGGTTTTGGGACAAGGGTTATGATGGCTTCATAGAAAGCGTTTGGTAGTGAACTTTCAATTTCATTGAAGAGATGAATGAGTATTGGTGTGAGCTGTGCTTTGAAGGCCTTGTAGAATTCCACTGTAAATCCATCTGGTCCTGGGATTTTCTTAGATGGGAGGTTTCTTATTACTGTTTCTATTTCAATGCTTGATATGGGCCTGTTAAGATGGTTTAATGCATCTTTTTACCTTATTTCTGAGAGTTGCACATCTAGCCCTAGCCCTAAACCAGCCTAAGATACCTTGTCAGTTTTGCAGTCAGTAAATTCCTAGACCTAGAAAGAAGAGGTACATAGATGTTTTGAAATGCTGTGTGCCACACCCTCTCATGCAGTCTCACTGTTGTTCTCACAAAAGGAAGATAAGCAGGTTTGTCAGAACCAATCTATTCCAGCATTCCAATTCACAATATCTCTGCGGCATACCAAGAAGGCTGAGTACAAGATGTGCCTAAAATCCTTCCATTATTGCTCCATTCTTCAGTTAGCCTAACAAAATCCTTCCCCTCATAATCTTTTCCTCCCCAACCCAGCTACCCTTGAGTCAACACATTAAGTCCCCAATCTCAGGTCATCGCCACCTATGTCAACACATGTGTCTTTTCTACACTTCCCTTACATCCTATTTGATGTGAAGTTTTCATATGTGCTCTTTGTGCTTCTCTAAATCAATTTTACAAGTTAATTCCAAGTCAGAGTTGATATGGGGAAATGTGGATAAAACCAGATGAGAACTACAAGATTGTCCAGGCCCAGTCAACTGAAAAGATATTTAGGTGGGGGAGGCAGATTCTTGAGCAAAGGATGAAGGGTTGTTTCCAATAGCAGAACCATTCGGAGAATTTTGGAACTTGGTGTCTGCGCCCTTTCCCTAGCGCTGGTAACTGGATTGTGGTATACTCACATACACCAGCCTTTAGGCTTCTAGGCCAAAGAAACCATAGCAGGGTGACGAGATTTCTTCAAAGGTCCTGTCAAGACTTTCAGATTTTACCTTATTTCAGAACTGAATGCTCATTGCCTTCCTTTTCTCCTTTTCACCACTGGATTCATTTGGAGGCTTCAGAGCAGTGGGCTGGAACCCCAATCTTTGACATAACTAATATTGTCATAGCTTGTGTCTTTCCCCGCGGCCTCGCAGTCAGTCCATATCAATGCTGGTGCTTATTTGAACACCCATAATGTAACCACAGACTGGAGTGTCAGCATTCTACTTCCTAGTTTTATAAATACATGGGAGAAGCCAGAATCCCACGTGTGAGATTCCATTTACATAAGGGCTACCGGGCATAGTGCAAACTTTACTAGACAGAGTATTTACAACAATGTGGTATGATTATTTCTTTAATTTTATATTTTTTGTTATCCTTAAGTAGTTGTATGAAGGGATTTCAATTAAACATGTCAGTGTGTGAATTCAACACATCTCTTTTTAAATATATTCTTCCCTGAGCGATATATGGTAAAGAAACACAATATATCACATGAATACATACATATGAATACAAGAAAAATAAAATTTCAGGAAGTAGTTTTCCAAATTTAATAGAACAAATACAGTGAATTTAAGAACTACTAAAGGTCTTGACTCCTATATTTAGTCACTCAAAAAATAAGTGTAATATTATATTTGCTAGGGCTATTCCATTAATAGAATTTATAGAAGCATCATAAATATGTCTAAATATCATTTAGACTGTATTTTGTGCTTAGGTGAAAAACATTTATTTATTCAAATTTGTGGCTATATTCCCCTATATTTTTTCAAGACATTTTGTTGGTTTTCCTCTATGTTCACAACTGTAAGCAACTTGGTATTGTTTTTATGTGTAATATAGTTAGAAGAAAGTTGCAGTATTTTATACCTATTTACAATTGACCTGCTACTTTTAATGAAAAGCTTTCATTTCTGTATAGCATTGTAATTCAGCCAGTATAGATTGAAGTGCATATATACATGCATAGATAATTTCCATTGATCTATTTGTTCTGCCCTTGTGCAAGTATAAGCTGTCTAATTACTGTAAAAAGCAACAGTCAGCTAGAACCAGAGTTGTTTTATCTTGAGCAGTAGTTTGGCTATTTTTAGACTTTTGCAATTTATATGAATTTTACATTGAGATATACACATACAAAGGAGAGAGAAAGGGACAGAGACAGAGAGAGAGACAGACAGAGACAAAGAGAGGCAGAGAGAAACAGAGAACACCTTGAATTATAACTGACACTTTGCTGACTAAATCTATACACCAATAGGAAGAGAATTTATAGTGTTGTAAGTCTTTTAATCAATAAATCTTCTATCTCCACCCATTTGTTTATTCTTTTTAGTAAGTTTTCCAATAAAGGTCTTTAAATATTTAAATGCATTTGTTCTTCAAGTTTTAATCATTTTAATGTTATTGCAGGTAATATATACACTTAATTTTATATTTAAGGATTTATTCCATATACAAATTTATACTTTTTGATTAGTTCAACATCAGAGAAATATTTTCTATGTCAACATAATAATTTTTAGGTCTGGGAAGGTGGCTCAGTGGTAGAGTACTTGCCTTGCATGCATGAGGCCCTGGGTTTGATTCCTCAGCACCACATGAGCAGAAAAAGCCGGAAGTGGTGCTGTGGCTCAAGTGGTAGAGCACTAACCTTGAGCTGCATAGCTGAGGGACAGTGCCCAGGCCCAGAGTTCAGGCCCCATGACCCACCAATAATAATAATAATAATTTCAGTAATTTTTTCTTAGATTTTCTATATATGTGTTCATAATATCTCTGATCAATAGCTTTCATTGCATTCTTTCCAATTTTTAAAATTGTTTCTATTTTTTATTCTTATTTAGCACATGCAAATCAATGTTAAATAGAAAATAGTTGAAATCTTTATTTGTTAAAAGTCTAGTTTTTATAAAAGCTTTCTTTAAGAGAAGGGAAAGAGATTTTCTTTTTCACTACTTGCCTGCATTTGTTTTGCTCATTTTTACTATCAAGCATTGAGTTCTCCCTGTACCTTTTCTGTACTAAGGTAGATCGTTATTTCATTTTCTCCCTTTTAGTGCTCAATTAATGAACTATCGTAACTGATTTTGAATGTCAAACCAAACTTGCTTTCATATAATAAATCCAAGCAGATAACTTTTTTATTTCTTCTATTTTCAACCTATTGTTTTTGTATTAATAATCACAAGACATTGGTTTGAAATTTATTTTTTATTAGAATGACCTTGCCAGGTTTTGTTAGTGAATCCTATGCCTTAAAAAAGAAAAGAATGGAAATGTCTTGTGTGGGTTTTTTTTCCAGTCTCAAGAAGAATTCGTGCAATTTTAGAGTTAATTATTCTAATGTGTTGGTAGATTTTTCTAATAAGGCCACATGTATTGAATTCTTCTGATGGGCAAATTTGAATTATGGATTCAGCATCTATAATAGTTATAAGACCATATTTTCTACTGATTATAGCAAAAATATTTCTGAGGATTTATTATCATCCCCATTTTCAAAAATTTTACATGCAATTATATTTAGGATTCTCTTATTATTTTTCTATAATCTGCCTATTGTTGTATCTTTGCATGTCATTATCTGATGTCTTGATTAGATTTAATGACCATTGCTTTTTGTTTTGTTTTCCCCAAAGAAGCAAATTTTTGTTGGATCAGGCCTCTCTGCTATATTTTTTGGCCATACATAAATTTTAGATTTGGTGTGGAGGGATTTTTTTTTAACTTTCTAAAATTGCTAAGCAGCTCATTCTTTTCTTGCCTTTGCTTCTTACACATTACATGAAATCAAATTCCCTCTAAACAGAAATTTAACTATTTTCTATCAACCCAAAATTTGTAGGGCTGACATGGTGGTGTACATCTGTAATTCCAGTACTCTGAATGTAGAGGAAGGAAGGATTGTGAGTTCAAGGTTAGCCTGAGACTTTGTTGGAAACACCAATAACAAGGAAAGATAAAATCGAATTTTGACATGGAATATATTATTATCCTTTCCAAAACATGTTATTTCATTTATAATTTTCATTTCTCATATATTTTTAAATGTTTTTATCTAAACTCAATCAAATTATATTTATCAATTTCTAAGCATATGAATGTTTTTAATCCTACCATCTAGATGAACTTCAGGTCCTAATTTTTTTTACCATCTATTCTCTTGCAGAGAGAAGCATTGTTTATTTCCCAATATCTTTTTATTTTTAACTTCCTCTTTATTCATATATATTTTATTGTAAAAATACTGTACAGACGGATTACAGTTACATGAATACGATAATGAATACACTTCCTATCAAGCATTATTACCTCCTTTGCTTTTCCCCTACCACCTCCCCAACTTCTCTTTCCCCCTCCCCCGAAATTGTAGTTTGTTTTCAACATAATGTCTTGTATATCTCATTGTTACAATGGGTCAACCTGTATCCTTATTTAAGCATTTTGTTATTTCCCTTCCCCTCCCCAAATTATAAAAATTTATATACAAGATACAGACACCGGAATCAGATACAGTGAAAACAGGGGTTATACCTTGTAGGAAGGACATACAAAAGAAACAAAAGAATCACATAATGCATAAGTACTTAACTTCCTCTTTTTTAGCATATGATGCTGAGGAAAAAAGCTGACACTAACACAAGATCTAGTTTCTGAAATATCTCCTCCAAACAATGTACTTTTCAAATTATTTTCACTGTATCTTTTGCTCTGCAAATACTTTCCTTTTTTGTTTTTTTTAATTGTGAAAAAACTGTACAGAGGGGTTACAATTATATGGGCAAGATAATGACTACATTTCTTATCAAGCATTGTAGCCTCCTCCTTCCCATCCCTTGCCATCCTACTCCCCCCCCACCCAATCCTCCTCCCCCCCCGCCATCCCACCCAAGTTGTAAAGTTCATTTTCGACATAACGACTTGTACATCTCATTTGATGTCAGTATAATTTGTGGAGGGGAAGGGAAAAAACAAATCGTTTAAATAGGGATACAGGTAGACCCATTGCAAACGCTTTCTATAGTCTGTTTGGTTTGGTTTGATGGGTTGGGTTTTCAATTCTTATTGTTGACATCAGCAGAAGGATGTTGTGAGTTGTGTTATGCCAAGAGTCCTAGATAGGTAAGTCAAGATCTCAATTTTAGGATGATGTCCAAAAAAGAAATGTACTTATCACCAGGCTTAGGAAATAGTAATCCCTCTACACAACACCTTAATAATAATAATGCAAATATATGTTTTTTAAAAAATCCCAATTGTATTTAATAGTTCATTTGAATGCTCAGATACCACGTAAAAGAGCATTTTATTGGGATTCCCTATGAATATTGTGACTATCAAAATTGTACATCATAAACGACAGATGAATCAACTCCACAAATACTGTTTCGGATACATGAAACCAACTTACCAAGGTTAAAGGAAACAAAGTTCTAATTAGCCTTCTCAGCCATAAGCTTACATTTGTAATTCACACACTTTCTTTCTGTAGCTATCACCATGTTCACATGTGGCTATTCTTTGTTCCGTTAGTTATTTTGCTCAGGAAATCTTCGTGCGGATTTAAAAATAAATATCCCTTACCTTTCATCTTTTAAAAGCAGGGTGAAATTTTTCCTTTGGCTTTCAAGAAGAAAGTATCTAAAATGCGTTATAACTGCTTACATAAAGAAATACGTTTCAGATATCAGAGGTTAGTCTATTCTGTGTACCTTACGTTAGCAAAATAGCTCAGAACATAACCAAAAGGGCTGTTTACACTAGATTTTAAAATTGGCATATTTAGATACTATATTGGACATGAACTATACAACTTCTTGGTGGGAGAGAGCAAGGGAAGGGTTGACATTGTCCAAAAAGAAATATATTCTTGACTTATGTAACTAACCCCTCTGTACATCACCTTTATAACAAAGATTTTTAAAAAGTGAACATATTGCACAGTGAGAACTAATGGTTAGAGCAAAATTATACCTGAGATAATATAATCAATTGACTCTGAGAATAGTATCATCGCCCTAATTTATTTATTGAGTATAAGCCTAATTTCTTTTAGAAAGTTCATTTGTATATCATATTCAGCATGTATTAGGTTGTCAGGGTGGCCAAAACAAAAGATCCATGAACTTCTTGGTTTAACAAGAGAGATTTACCTCTTTACAAACCAAGAGCCTGGAAACTAAAGATTAAACTTTGAGCAGTTTCCCTTTAGCATATAGTCTAGCATTCTTTCTGTCTCTGAGGCCAGAGCCTCTGTGCATATGCAATCCTGTTGTCTTTTCTGCTTTGTTTGTTTGTTTGTTTGTTTATCATCAAGGGGCTTGAACTCTGGGCCTAGGTGCTGTCCCTGAGCTCTTCAGCTCAAGGCTAGTGTTCTACCCCTTGAGTCACAGCACCACTTCCCGTTTTCTGGTGGTTAACTGGAGATAAGATTCTCATGGGCTGGCTTTCAATCACTATCCTCATATCTCGGCTCCTGAGTAGCTAGGATTACAGACATGAGCCATGGATGCCCAGCTTCTCCTGCTTTTTTTAATGACACCAGTCATGTTGGAAAAGGACTACACTTTTATGAGTTCATCTTTGCCCTAATTACTTCTTTAAAAAGTCTTATCTTGGGCTGGGAATGTGGCCTAGTGGTAGAGTGCTTGTCCAGCATGCATGAAGCCCCAGGTTTGATTTCTCAGTACCACATACACAGAAAAATCTGGAAATGGCACTGTGACTCAAGTGGTAGAGCACTTGCCTTGAGCTAAAGAGCTGAGGGATAGTGCCCAGGCCCAAAGATTAAAAAAAAAAAAAGTCTTATCTTTCAGTACTACTACATTGAGGATTGGAGTTAATCACGTGGATTTTGGAAGTATACAATTTAGGCTGAAACATGTAGGACAAATAATATGTTACTCAACATGTAAAGTTTGATCAAGAGAATACCATGCTAGGATTTTATTTTTTTTATGAACATAGTTATGAAAGGCTACTGTTGGAACTTTCCAGAATGTAAATAAGAAAACCATAGAAGATGTTCAGTCATACAACCTACAACCAAAAGTCAATGACTGGGTGTTGAGGGTCAGTGGTAGAAGTAGGGTTGAGAGGGTTGATTTCAAGGTAAAGATGACAGGAATTGTTACATGTTGGAAAATGCTTCAGGTTTTGATCTGAGAAATGAAGTGAAATAAGGGTGTTAATATTTCCTTGGATGCATTGGACTGTGTTGATAAGGTTAATTTAGGGAGTAAAAGGAATTTAGATGTGATGGGTTGGAGATCCTCATCATGTTATAAGTGAAAATTGTGTACAGGTTTATAGTGATTTAAAGGCGTAGGCCTAGAAATACAAATTTGAATGTTATCCATATTGGTTATCCAAAGTCAAGGAACTGGTCAAGATTACCCAGGATGTAGACAGAAAACGGAAGCACTGTAAAGACCAATGACAAGAATATTCTAGAATTTAAAGGATGGGAAGATGGATTCTACAACAAGACTTTAAGAGTGGCCACGCACTTAAGTTGAGAAAGGCAAATGGGATGCCTTAAAGCTGTCAGCAGTAGATACAACCCTAAGATCATGAAAGGTTCACATTTAGAAAATCACATAACTATAATCCTTCCGATGCTCTTTAACTAGAAAGCCAACAAGTTGTGTTACATATACACATAGCAAACTTTTCTATTTGTGAAACAGATTTGATTATGACCTTTTCCAATAGGCATGCAGGGTATTATGGTCAAACCAAAGCATCCATAACATAACCTGTAACTACTGAATAATCAAGCCCTCATAACAATGTGTACGTCTGTGAATATAGTCAGAGTGTACTTCATTCTATAACTGTGCAGGAAGGAGGAAAAGTTATCCTTTAAACATACTATATTAAGTATTTGTCATGCTCTTTTTTTTTTACTGTCTGACATATTTCTCAGAAGACAGATTCCAATAGGCCGTAGTAAATGTATAGCAATCCAGGCTGATGTTAAATAGAAAGGTTTCTCACTCCTTCAAGTTATGTGTTGACTGAGTGTGAATGACCTTAGATTCTCAATAAAAGCTGCTGATATTCATTTCCTGTTTGCTTTTTCCCCCCACAGGTGGGGAAGTCCCGTATACCACCCTGGCCACCCGGATGATGATGGGGGCATGGTGGCTCTTTGCTTTGATTGTCATCTCATCCTACACAGCAAACCTGGCCGCTTTCCTCACCATCACCCGCATCGAAAGCTCCATCCAGTAAGTAGACAAAGATTCCATTAGCCACCCAGCACTAGGAAAGCTGTCAGTGGCTATCTGAGAATAAGGATATAGTATCTAATAAGAAATTGACACAGCTGAGAATCTGCAACTCACTCCTACAATTCTAGCTACTCAGTAGGCTGAGATTTGAGGATTGCACTTCAAAGCCAGACTCAACAGGAAAGTCTGTGAGACACTCATCTCCACTTACCTACCAAAAAGCCAGAAGCAGAGGTATGGCTCAATTGGTAGAACACCAGACTTGATTGAAAAAGCTGAGGTAAGCATACAAGGATGTGGGGGGGGAGAGGAGAAGAGAGAGAGAGAGAGAGAGAGAGAGAGAGAGAGAGAGAGAGAATTCACAACCTCCTCCTGAAAAAAGACTTGATTCAGTGGTTTTGTAAAACATAATATTGTTTATAATTAGGAAGTTGCTTTCCACATTTTCCTGGAAGCATAACACATTTTCAGCATTTCAACCTCTACAATGACTGTGTCTGGGAAGCACTGAGCAAAAGGAAGGACCACTGAGTTCTATGAAAAACAAAATGTCTTTGCTTTCATCTGTGTCCCATTGCATGCTGTCAGAGTAAATAGTTGAATCCACACAGCTGAATGAGCCAAACACAAAGCACATCCTGGAGAGTGAGAGGTTACAGAGAAAGGGAGAGGAGGGAGCTAGAGACAGGAAAAAAAGGAGAGAGGGAAGGGAAGAGAGAGAAACGAGAGAAGAGGAGGTCTGTGAACGAAAGAACCTAGTGTTTTCAGTCATTACATTCTGGTTGCTTCTTGCATTATGATTATGGTCAATATTGGTGCCGTTTCTTCATCAATAGTTGCAATGGTGGGACATGATCATTGGTGTAGCACACTTACTTAAAATCTAGATGCTACCAAAGGCAATGCCTGAATTTACAAATGCCTTTCCATGGGCCCTTGGAGCTCCAAGGCATTTGACTGGTGATGGCCAATCTTGCCTCTATGGTTCATGCTATAACAGCAACATAACACATTTTTTTTCCTATTGAAACACATTTCTCTGCTTTAAGAATTTAATCATGCCCTGAGAATGCTTTTTTCATTCAAAAATAAGACAGTTTTCATATGTTTTAAAGCTGAACATTTATTTCTCATAAGGCTTACAATTCAAACTGAGGACAATTATCTATGGCAAAGAATTTCTTGAGGGTTTAATTTTTCTTTAAAAGAAAGCATGAAAGTTCTTCTTGCCTTCAAAAATGTGTAAATGAAGTCCGTTAGTAGACATTCAACTATTGTAGAATAATACTAAAAGATAAAAGCATGTGTTAATTCTCTATATAAAGACTAGGGTGTTTTTCTTCAATTTGCTTATAAAAATTGAAGCCACCCCCCCCCAAATTGAGCCAGTAATGCTAATTGACATTCCATTATTTTCTCCATTTATGAAAATGATGTTTCTTCTAATTTCTCTCATGGAGTCATGCTCTTCAAGTGATTTTTTTTGTTATCCCTTCAGTACAAAAATTTCACTTTCCAAGTTTATTCCCTTTATAGCCAGTTCTATGGGCTGAATAAATTTATAAATGGTACAAAAAGAAATCTCCAAAGATTAAACTAGTGACCCCATCAGCACTGTACTTTTAGCAATCATGAACATGGCTGCAACCGCCTAAAAGAAATTCAATGAAATTAGTAATGCCATGGAAATAACCGCTAACATTTATTGATCATTTATATGATACCCAACTTTATGTTAACTGTTTTATACTCCTTGGCTCAGTTAATCCTCTTAGCCATCTTCTAAATACATACTATCATTAACTCACTTTGCAAATAGCAAAACTGTAAGTTGGAGGAAAAAGAAATTATACTAAGCCACACAATTCCTAAGTAACTGAGTGAAGACTAGATCTTTAATCTTTCTAGCTCTTGAACCTGTATTCTAAGTTTGCCACACCAGATCTCATTTCAGACATTTGAACTTCTGAATGGTACTTGTTTGGTGTATATGCACCAGTTTGAAGGCTTGAACTCAGGGCCTGGGCATGGACCCTGAGCTTTTTTGATGAAGGCTAACACTCTACCTCTTGAGCCTCAACTCCATATCCAGCATTTTTTGATATGGATAGATAAATAGCTAGATAGCCAGAAGGGATAGATAGATAGATAGATAGATAGATAGATAGATAGATAGATAGATAGATAGATAGATAGATAGATAGATAGATAGATAGATAGATAGATAGATGGATGGATAGATGGATAGATGGATGGATAGATAGATAGATAGATGGATAGATAGATAGATAGATAGATAGATAGATAGATAGATAGATAGATAGATAGATAGATAGATAGATAGATAGATAGATAGATAGATAGATAGATAGATGGATGGATAGATGGATAGATGGATGGATAGATAGATAGATAGATGGATAGATGATAGATAGATGGATAGATGGATAGATGGATAGATAGATAGATAGATAGATAGATAGATAGATAGATAGATAGATAGATAATCAGAGATAAGAGTCAGCCACAGACTTTCCTTCCCCGGGCTGGCTTTGAACCACAATCCTCAGATCTCAGCTTCCTGAGTAGCTAGATTACAGGCATAAGCTACTGGCACCCTGTAATACTTTCTTTTAAAAACATTACAAAAGATGTGCCTTACTGATTGCTAAGGATGAGGATGTAAATGATCATGGTCTCCAAATTCTCTGCTGGTTGAGGAAAGCACTGACTTTTGTGTTGGGCTAGTTCTGTGGGCCTATATCCCAACATGAGCTAAGTGTGCCTATAACTGATATTTGCTACTCAAAGAGTTTTTGATGAGTCCAACCAATATTTTTCAATAAATGAAAAGTATTTACTTAACCATAAAGATATATATGTATGTATTATATATTTTATAATAACTGCCAGAATCACATTAAGACATCCATCACCCCTCATGCTATGAATTAGACACCCTCCCTCCCCACGGTCATCTGAAAGTTGAAAGTTTGGCCAATATCTCCTCATTTTTACCATTCCACACCCCTTGGAAGCCATTCTTATGCCCCCTCCTTTGAGGAATTTGAGGTTTTAGATTCTCTTTATAAGTCATATACTAATTGTTCTTCTATATCTGGATCACTTCACCTAGAGTAATGGTTTACAGATTAACCCATGTTGTTGCAAATAATAAATGGCAAAATAGCTCTTTGTAGGTTAAAATGGAATGCTTACCTTATTAGCATACTTGTTGTCAATGTTTAACTTGTTACAGTTTGGGTATAATTAGAGCTAAAAATCTTGACATCTGGCTTTCACGAATTTGTAAATAAAGAACATTTTAAGTACAATAACTGTCTTGGTAATAAACCACAATAATAATCATAGCCATAAACAAAAATTATGGCTAACATTATTAGAAGCCGGATGTTAAGCATATTACATCTATCATTGCATTTATTTTTTACAATAACCCTTGTGATGAGTACTATTATTTTGGAAGAAGAAGTATATTGAGAGTTAAATGCTCAGTCAGTCTCATAAGCTGGAGGTCTAATGCATAACCAATGTACATTAATCTAATGCTAATGTGTAGTCTTCCCCTCTGAAGTCTTTTCCTGATCGATTGATGAGTCCTATAAGTTTCTTGATCTGCTGTTTCTCTGAATTTATAGACTTTAGAATGTGTGCACGTATCTAGCCATTTAGCCACTATATTATTGACCTGCATCCGTTTGTATCCATACTTTCTCTTCTTTAGTTTGAATTATCATACCTTTGTAATAAGCAGGACTTCTATTATGATATTTCTACAGTGTCCCACAATACATTTCGAACAAATTTACTCCTCTGCCCTAATTTCTTTCCTCCTTTCCTTCCTCCCAGTATCTTGACTTCTATACTATGAGAATGGGAGTAGAAGCCATTTTAAAATGTGTATGTCCCCAGGTTTCTCTAAAAAAAAAAAAAAAAGTAAAGCTGAATAGAAAAGTGATGATTTCCACTGATCATTCCCTCAAGAATAATTCTCCGATTGAGCACACATTCTGTAAAAGTTACTCCTTCTCAGTGCCAACTGGCATTGTTAAAGGCATTGGTGTGTACGATAAATCTCTGCTTCCTTCTCGAATTATCACTGGAATAATTTTGGAAGGGAAGCATCAAAGCCAAATAAGTGAAAAGAAGTCTCATTTGCTCCCAAATTCCCAGAAATCTCCTAATTTCATGCCTCAGCTGAGTGGCTAAACATTTGCCTGCGATATTTCTTGAAAACATACAAAGTTCCATTTGCCTATGTTTCTTGAAGAATTCTAACATTTCCTGGAAAATACAGAAACACTTTTCATGGTACTATTCGGTGTCATGCTTTTTAATCACTTATATTCATAAGATTTTTCCCGTCACTAAATCAAGCCACACTTGTTAATGAACCTTTCTCAGTCCAATTTTTGCTAGGCCATCAGGAAACCTATATAGGAAGCATATCTTCATTTCCCAAAGTCAAAGTTTCTTCTCCAGAACAATAAGGACAGAGAGGATTAATGGTATGTCACTGAGAGAAAAAAGAAAAATTAGTTCCTTTAGAACAGATGGTTGGCAAAAAAAAAAAATCTTATCGCTTAGTGGGAGAAATCCCATAGATGGGTTCTTAGGCAGCACAATACTTATTTTGTTAATATGAGCACTTGAACTCAGTGCTTGCCAATTCTTTGGCTTGATTACTTTGCTGCAACTCTTGCATTTGAGCTAGACCTCTCGTCCTACTTTTAGTTAGTTTATTTTGGAGATAGAGTCTCTTGGACTTTTCTATCCTGGCTCTGGCTTAGAACTCCAATCCCCCAGATTCCCTCCTCTTGATTAGACAGGATTACAAATGTTAATCACTGGCATATGATGAAGGAAACTCAATACAATTTACAAAACTTTACCCCCTTTGCAGAATTAGATATCAGTTGGTATCTAATCTGGTAGGAACAACATGCCATTGCAATACAATAAAATAAAAACCTGAAAATGGGTTTTTCCTGTATAAGACAACTCCTGAGTTTAATTTTCATCTCCCTTCAATGATGGGAAGAGCAGAACATAAATATGATCTGCTATGACATGACACCTGTACCACATATGAGATGATACACCTGTGAACACAGCAAGGCTAGGCAGTACCAAGACATTCACTTTTTTAAGGGGGAAAAATGCTATTCCTATAAGAATCCAATGGCACTTTGGGCTTTTTCATCCTACTGAAAGATAAATACATGTAAGTAGAAAATATAATATATATATATACATGTGTAAGTGCATATATATACATATATATATATATACATATAATTGATCTTCAGCGTGAGCTGGCAATGGTGAAATGGAGCATAAATGCTGCACAGGCACCTGTGCAGGAGCAGGGCTTGGGACTGGCATCAGAGGACTTGCCCAGCATATACAAGGCCCTGTGGTTGATCCCCAGCACCCTAGACACACAAATCAGCAACAGCAAAAACAACATCAAAAGGAAAACAGCCTAGATCATAACATCATCATTATTAGCTTATGAGCAGCAATTTGTGTAATTTTCAAAAAGTTAACTAATTTCACATTTTAAAAAATTAGCTATGAGTATTTTTTAGTCCTGGTCCATTCAAAGATGTCCCCCACTACCATAGTTTTGGCATTCTCTGTCATGCTTGAGTCTGAACTAAACAAATATTGAGCTAATGCCACCACTGAATCAAACTAAATGAAACAACTTTTCAAGAAAATACCCACAACTTCATAAATATCCCTTCACTAGAAGAAACTCGATTTCCCTAGCCTACTAATAATAGGATTTTTGTATCCATATATGTCTACATTTGTAAAGGGATAAGAATATTGAGCATTTGTTAGTTTTCTCTGTGCTACATTGTACTGTTGTGCTGTCAAGGCTGAGAACTGTAAAGCAAATCAAGTTTGGTTGTAAAACCAGAAGCCAAAGAGAGTTGAGACACCTGGGCAGGTTCTCTTGGATTAAAAAGGGAAGTGGAGCTGAATACTGCAGGGCATATAAACTTATTGGGACTTTGAGAATGGTTCCTGTGTATAATCAAGAGTGAGATCATTTTTTGGAAGAATTTTTATTTGTGGAGAGAAGAATGGAGAGAAGGGAAAATGTAACCATATATGGAAAACTAGTAAAGGAGCGTAGTTGGCATTAACTAATTATGCCTCTACTTGAGATAAACCCCATCCACATATCTTCTTGTTCCTAGGGCCATTTAATCTGAGACTATAAGAAGATTAAGGGTGACAAGGAACATTTGGCACTAAAAATTTATATATCTGGTGTAGCATTTTCATTTATCGTGAATGCAGGTACTTCACAACGGTTTATTTTTTTAAGAAGAGATTTTCAAAACAGATGTGGTTTTACTGACTCCTAGCTATATAACTGAAAAAGAAAAGAGTTAGTTACTAATATGAGGAAAATCACTCTTATTATGCTGCTTTTCAGATGCAATTTTGCACTAAAGTTGTATCTCAAGCTCTGATGTTTGTGGACCCATTTTTCCACTTAGTTTTAGCCTTGAGCCATCAACAAAGAAATCAAAGTTACTTTTACTCAACTGGAATTTCAATGCCATGCAGGGCTAACTTTAGAAAATAAGAAAGTAGATTAAAAAGTTGAAAGACAAATCATTAATAATCCATGGACTATTACATTTTAGATAGTTCTGTTCACATTTACACAAGCATTCTTTTAATACTTCATTTTGAAATAATCTTTCTCAAGAAGTTGTAAAGGAAGTTGTAAAAACACAGAAGTATTACGTCGTTGGCATGCAGTTTTCTACAGCTGTTGCATCTTGGGATTTGTTGTTGTGGCTCTTTTGTGTTCTTTTGTTATGTTTCTTTTGTTCTTTTTTATTTTTTTGAGCAAGTGTCTCTAGACCTTCACAGATAACTTGGCCCTTCTGCTCCTGTCTCCCTACTGTTGAGATTAAAGGGATGTGCCAACTCACTCAGCTTCTACGGTTACATCTTCAGTTATTGTAGTATGATTTCAAAAGCAGGAATTCACATTGCCCGACTTTGCCCCTCCCTCCTCTCTTTCTGCCCTTATGTGGACATATTACTGTTTTCTTTACTTTCCCAGTTAAGGTACATGTTCTGGAAGACTGTTTTAAAAACCTTTGTGCCAACTTCAAGCTTTAAGTAGGACTTCATTAAGTACCTAGCGCATAATTTATTACAAGTAATATTCATTCATTGAATAAATGAGAAATGATTTCTTCAGTCTAACTTAATAATATGAAACCTGATGGACTGTATACATACATATACAGGTATATATATGCATAGGTGTGTGTGTGTGTATATATATATGCATATACACACACACACGGTGGCTCACGACTGTAATCCAGCTACTTAGGAAGCTGAAGTCTGAGGATCATGGTTTGAAGTCAGCTCAGGCAGGAACGTCCATGAGACTTAGCTCCAATTGATCCACAAAAGTCTGTAGTAGAGTTGTGATTCAAAGGGTCTAGATCATCAGCCTAGAGCAAAGAGAGCCAAGCGTTAGGGTGAGGCCCTTTGTTGAAGCCTCAGAACTGAAATAAAAAAACAATCCCCCTCCCCCACCAAAAAAAATCATCAATGTGAAAGTGATTTCTTTGGGCTATCATTCCACATGAGAACGTACGCCAACATGGCATCACCCCTCATTTCCCACTGTCTTGCTCACTCGCTCTTCTGTGTGCAAGCCTATTTCAGAGCTCTCAGTAGGGAAGTGCCCGCTTTATTGGGATCAGCAAGATTCAAGCTGGTTGAAGTGAGCTAGGCCTCATCCATGCTGCTTTCATGTTCCATTTCCGTGCAGAATTGTGTAGGCTTAGATCCTGAACTCACGAGTACTGCAGACAGAAGAAGACCCCATCCCCTCGCCCTGTGTCCCTCTGTGTTTCCATGGCTGACAGCTATGCAGCATTGCTGTGACTGATACTTCAGGTTCATCACAGCCATCTAGAGGTCGTAGTCAGGATCTTTATCTTCAAACACAAAACAAAAACCAAAAGCAAAAACTCTAAGAAGTACGTTGGTCTCTCAAAGCCACCCTTCACTGAACATTTAATTAAAAGTTGTCTCTTACTTTATTTGTGGCTCCCAGGAACAGGGCTGTATTAGCATTGGCAGAGTTTCTGTTTACAAGCAGTTCACCAAGACAAAAAAACTCTGCCAAACTCATAAAGCTCCTGCATCCCCCAAGGTGATCGCCTTCTTCCTGAATCCTTCTAAACAAATCAATCCTTCCTCTCTCTGGAAGATATTTTAAATCCGTTAAACTGAAGTTGATTCTGACTTTCTCTCTCTCTCTCTCTCTGTGTCTCTCTCTCCTTTCTCTCTGTCTCTCTCTCTCCTCTTTCTCTCTGTCTCTGTCTCTCTGTCTTTCTGTCTCTCTGTCTCTGTCTCTGTCTCTCTGTCTCTCTGTCTGTCTGTCTCTCTGTCTCTGTCTCTCTCTCTCTCTCCCTCTCTCTCTCTCTCTTCTCCCCTCTACTTCCTCACTCTAGCCTATTAAATACTTCAGAAAGTAGATTCTTGTCTGGGTTTTTGTTTTTGGTTCTTTTCTGTCCTTATCTGAAGTCTGCTGAATGCAGAAATTCTATCTGCCACTAATTTTTGCATTATACCTCTCCCCTCCTGTACTACCGTACTGCCTTGGGTATGGAGGAAGTGGGCTGAATGCGAGGCGGGGCCCTGGTGATGTGCGTGCAGGAAGAACTGTGATGGAGGGAGGCCAGCAGGAGAGGCGTGCAGAGCGGTGACACTGCTACAGCCCACTGAAGACCTGAGTCTTTTTCAGATCTCCTTCCTCTACTGGGAAGGAAGTTTACAATCCACTTTGAGCTTCAGTGTTCCTTCTTTCAAGAAAATGCTGCTGCTGCTTCTACTGTCCAGGTTGTGGCTCTACCACTGGGATTAAATTGTTTTTCAATGTCCGATGTTCGATTGTAAAATCCTGTACAGAGCTACACATTTATGAAGACAGATCCGAGCAACCTCATCAGAGCAAACTCACAGATATCTACATAAAATGTCCTAGACAGAGACAGACATGGTTTTGTGTTTTGCCAGTTCCTCTTCCCTTTCCTAGCTTCTCCCTTTGCCAGCGGTCTTGGAGGGCCAACCTCCACCCTGCCCTAAGAATCCGCTTCACTTCCTTACTCCTCTGACCCTCTTAGTGCGAGTGCCTGTCATCTAAACATAGTCCATTTATTTTGACGGCTTTCTCCTCCACTCAGACACCTACAGACACCACTAGTCAACTCCCTTCTCAAGACCTAGTGCTAAAAGGTTAAAAAAGAGTGTGATGCACTGGATAATATCAAATTATGAGGGCTAGGACTAGGCTTTGGGGGAAAGATAGGATCTCTACTAGCTGGCTAGCTTTTGATCTCTTTTGTCATATAAAAATTGTGTGTTTAGAGAAAGTGCTGCTGATTTTTCAACATTTGCTATTGATTTGAGGTGTGGGGAGACACATTTGCAGAAGAGTTTGGGCATTTCTAGTCTCAAAATAGCTTTTTTTTTTAATCTTTTGCTGGTCCCAGAGCTTGAACTCTGGGTCTAGGAGCTGTCCCTGAGCTTTTAAGCTCAAAGTTAATGCTCTACCACTTGAACCACAGCTCACTTCCAGCTTTCTTTTGTAATTTAGTGGAAATAAAAGTCTCTCAGACTTTCCCGCCTGGGGTTGGCTTCAAACCACAATCCTCAGATTTCAGCTTTCTGAGTAGTTTTAATAAAACCTCCCAGAATCAGGATGGACATTTCATACCAATTTGCATGGAAATCTCTCCAAAAGAAAATATCACCTAATTGCAAATTGAGAATAATTTCTCTGAATCATTCTTTAAAAGAAAAAAAAAGAATGGGATGATTGTAAGAAATCTACAGACCTGCACTCTGGGAAGAAGGAAAATGTTAAATTATTATGAGACACTTCATTTTTTGCTCTGTTTTGTTCTGAGATGCCAACACTTCTGCTTTTAGTCTGATCCATTACAAGATTCACTAGCTCTACCTTACTTTCTACTTTACTCTGACAGTGATGTTTCACCAGATTGTTGAATAGACTCTTAAATTAGCTTACTGGTATTTCTTCAGTCTTCTTCCTAAGCATTCCACGCCTCTCCCCCCCTCCACCGTGCCTGAAAAATTTTGATCATGTGAGTAATGTTTTGAGCTCTTCAAAGGACCTTCCAGAGGAAAAAAAACTTACAAATTACTATTGATTTCTCATTTGAATCCACGTGTTATTTTATTTAGGCCGTGCTTTTCTGTAGCATGAAGATGTATGATCACATCGTAGCTTGTTAGTCAGCCGGATGCACAGTAGCGCTCAATGGTTCAATGTCAGCCTCAAAGGGTATATTGACTAAAGTTTTCTCCATCAGTCTGCATGGGTCTTGATACTAATGAACATTTTCAGTGTTGATTTGAAATATGGAATAGGAAGTAGGCTTATTAAATATGCAGATTGCTCTCTATTGAGTAGGGGTGATTATTGCCTAGAACTACACTGTAAGAATGCATAAGGACCTTGACAAATTAAGCAAGGTGATGGGAAATAAGATGAAGTTTAAGGATAACTATGTGACCATTTACTCCAAGGCATGCATACATGTGTGTATGTGTGTGTGTGTACATGCATGCACACTTGCATGTTAGGTAAAAAACAGAGGATAAAGACAATTTTAGAATGAACAATTTATCTGACAATTGCAAACTTGATGTGTAACACTGCTGTTTAATTATAAAAATGACTAGAGTCATGTAGTTCTGTAAATATTGTTCAAGTGTGTGTGTGTGTGTGTGTTACAAGGGTTTGGAATCAGTCTTGTGCTTGTTAAATACGCATTCTCCCACTTAAGCCATATCCCCAGCCCTTTTTTGTTTGTTAGTTATTTTTCCACCAATCTTTGATACTTTTTGCTTGGAGCCAGCCTCAATCTATAATACTTCTACCTATGTCTCTTGCATGGCTGAAATTTCAAGGATGGAAACTATGCTCTCCTTGTTTGCTGAAGATGGGGATTCCTGCTAATTGTATGCCTAGATTGTCTTTGAACCATCATCCTCCCAATCTGCCTCCTGAGTAGCTGAGATTACAGGTGTGAGTTAGTTATCACAGCCTATTGTCCAAGACCTTCAAAGCTACCACAGCCATTTTTTGGGGGGGGTGGTCCGGTCATGGGGCCTGAACTCTGGGCCTGGGCGCTGTCCCTCAGCTCTTCAGCTCAAGGCTAGCGCTCTACCACTTGAGCCACAGCACCACTTCCAGCTTTTTTCTTTTTGCTTATGTGGTGCTGAGGAATCGAACTCAGGGCCTCATGCATGCAAGGCAAACGCTCTACCACTGAGCCACCTTCCCAGCCCCATACCACAGCCATTTTTAAGGTCTATAAAGTGTGCAAGCCTTATACTAGATATGGCTTCGATAATATCAGAACGTAATAAGTAATAGATCCTGTGGATAAGAATTGAGTGGATTTAATATTTAATTCTACATAGACAAAGCTAAAGGATGAAATGAAAGAAGAAAGTATTATTACATAAAGATTTGCCCAGCTATGGCCCACTTTCTGAGGACAAAATGAGAGGCTTCTCTGAAATTGGAGGGTTTGAGGTTAAGCATGAGTAGGGACTTTCTGGTGTTTAGTTTCCTCTGTCACTAGGGTACCTTAGGAAGTCAATTGAGGGCTAGCTTATGAACTTTAAGGTACATAATTGAATAATGACTGCTTTTGGTTACTCTTTGGAGTTTTGTGATGGAATGATTGATTATACTTTCTCAGATTGTTTAGCAATTTGGTCATCCTCAGGGAAAGTCATGGAATTAGTGAAGTTCTTCAGATATCGTTAAGAATGTAGGAATAGGGCTGGGAAGGTGGCTCAGTGGTAGAGCGCTTGCCTTGCGTGCTCAAGGCCCTGGGTTCGATTCCTCAGCACCACATAAGAAAAAAGAAAAAAGCCGGAAGTGGCGCTGTGGCTCAAGTGGTAGAGTGCTAGCCTTGAGCTGAAGAGATGAGGGACAACGCCCAGGCCTAGAGTTCAGGCCCCACGACCGGATCCAAAAAAAAAAAAAAAAAAGGATGTAGGAATATAAAAATCTATTACTCCACTGTTGAAGTCTATTGGATTATTTGAAGATGCCATTTAACATTGAAAGATGCCAAATATCACATTTGAGGATGTTATTGTCAGCTAGAAGTCAACAATAACAGAAAGAAATGCTAGCCATACAAATTTACAGTAAGCCTGTGCTTATTCCTAGTGTGTTGGGGGTAAATAAACACTGTATCGTTTTTCATGATATAGAACAAAGAAACTACACATACTTTGTCCCATACATAGGAAAAATGAAAGATGCTTGAATTCATAGACTAATGGATCATTTTACAATGGAGTTTTTATTAATAAGTATATAAAATATATAATTTACTATCCTGTATCACATATTATTTAAATATAATATATAATATTTTCAAGATGTACATGTACATGTATTTAATGACTTATTAAATATTGATAATTAATAAATAATTAATCAGCCATCATCCTATATGACAATTCTGTTAGCAGTTTCAGGATACATAATTCAGGTGGAAAAATGTGAGGTTGACTACATTTAAGGACTTATGGTGGCAAAATTAGTTGCTAATTCAAAAATGTAGGTGAAGAAGTTGGAATCTTACAGATTATTCCCTTACATTGCATCACATTATCACTTTGGCAAGAGTTTAGCAATGTCATTATTATCTATGATTCATATTAATAAGATGTACAGAGCATTTCTATCTTCCTCTGGGTTTTCTAAAATGGCCTACCTTGTCCGCTAGCATGAACCAACTTTTAAGTTTGTCTGGGAAAAGTGAATCTTTCCCGTGGGGGGAGGATGGCCCTTCAGTAGTTTATAGCATCCATCTTTCTGCTTCTGAGCTGCTTATCTTTGCCCATTCTACATTGAGCACATAGAGTGTAAGGGTTCAGACCCTGACTATGCTGTCGCTCAGATAGTCCTGGAAACAACCCTGAATCTACCAGGAAAAGTTCAATGCCATCCATTTGTTGGTCTACCAGGAGAGTACTCCACCTAGTAATTCTTCCAGAAGGGAACGTATCCTCCACATGCATTTGACACACTCTTTCTACAGCAGCCACACTGGAAACTGACTGCTATTTAAGCAGTTCTTAGAAATACAGATCAAACAAGCATTCTTAAAAAGCTCAGTGCCCAAGGACTAGGAGCTGTCTTTCATCTAATGAGCTCTGCTGTTCTGTACGAAGGAGGGGTCCCAGGCAGGTGATGGATTCAGGATGTGGGTAGAAAGAGGCGTGGAACAGAGGAACTGGAAAGGCTGCACCACATAGTGGAATGGCTCATTGGCTCACTCTCTCCACATCCCCAACCCCTTGGGGTCCTCAATACGCCTCATAGAAAGCTTCTTCTCTATCCAGAAAGCCTGGCTGTGGAATGATCAATGGGGGGGGGGGCGGAGATCTTTACCCTTTACCCTACCTGGTATTATTTCAACTTCTGACCTTCCGCTTGGTCTTCAAAAGGCTTCTTCTATGCTGAGAAGTGATCTCAGCACCTGGACAGGAATGAAAACCCAACACTTTGGTTTGTATAGTGGATTCCTAATGAAATCTTCTCTGAGAGGCCAGTTTCTTACACTAAAGTGACTTTGACCTTAGTATGTTCAAAATAAGCAACCTAATATTATTTGGCTAAAGAAACATCTACCTCTCTACCTCTAAATCAGCTGACTCACCTATATTCTCTGCAAAGAGCCACAGATACTAAAAATAGCTCACTGGGCTCATAAGAACCAAACCACCTACAAACAAAATTTCCTTACTGACCTCAAAGAGACCTGCTTCCCTCGCCATCTGTGTGCAGTATCCTTGGATTTCATCAGACCTTCTCCACAAACTTCTGTGGGAAACTCAGTAGTATTAGAGAGAGTAAATATTCACTCCTTGCTCTTTTGATATTTCTCTCTTCTTTCACTAGGGAAATTGTAAGCATGTTTATGTATATTATAATCATTTCAGTTAAGAGAGTTAAGAGAGTTTGTTGAGTGGTTTTATATTTCTTGTTTCTAACATTTCAGACAGAAAAATCACTCATGAAATGAAGTCTCTCTCTCTCTCTCTCTCTCTGCACTGAAAACTTTAGAACTACTCTGGCATTTTTGTTCCAAGTCCTGCAACTGCCAGAATCATGGACAAGAATTGCAGCTTTTCCAAATGTGTGTGTTCAGTCCCGTTTGCTTGAGTTTTCTTTTTTTTTATTTGCCTGGATTCTGATTTTATTTATTTTACATACATGGCAAAATGCTTTGGCAAGCAACTCACTGGAGGTCTGATAATGCTTTCTCAGCTGATTGATTTGGTTGCAGAAGAAATTCCCAAAGATCTCTTTAAAAAATTAACTGCACATACTTCAGGCCTTGATAAATTACCCACTAGTAATATACATTAACAGCCTGATATTTATGCAATTTTAGTTTCATGGGTATATGGACTTTCCAAAATGGAAGTTTTTGTTTTGTGTTGTGTGAGATGTTTTGTTTGTAGTCAAGACTAGGCAAAATAAACCAGCTCCATTTATTGCTGTCTATTTTTCCAGGCTCAGAACTCAAGGGTCTGATCTCAAAGATGAAAAAAAATCCTAAGAACTACCAGTGTGTATAGTCTAACAAAGTAGATAAGGAAGTAATATTGCCTAACACTAATCAAATGTGAATCTAGGCCAGGAGCAGGGAAGAGATAGTAGATTTCACAAGGTGGACAAGGAGGCAACTTCTGTGGAAAACACCTCCCAGGGAGCAACAATATGATAAAAGAACAAGAAGAATAGTATGTTTGACCTCTACTGTGGTCTCTACTGTTATTTTGAATGAAGCAGGTGTTATGTTTAATCATGGAAATTAAAAGGCTTCAAGATTTTGAATGGTATTCTAAGGGTACTGGACTATGTAGGAAACATTTAAAAAGACGTCAATGAGGAAATTTGCCCTAAATTGTACATATTCATAAGGCCACTCAATGAGCATTTCCACTGTGGCAAGGAGGATGGATTAGCAATGGGTTAAAGTAGAGCTAGGGAGAAAACATGGGAATGGTTGCCCAGATTAAAAAGGATAGAGGTTGGCCATGGATCAAGGTGCTTTGTTCAGTGGCAACTCTATTGTACAACTGCTTAAAATTGATACTTTTTTTTAATGACAGGACTTTTGATAACAAGAAAACAAAGCTAGTGCCCAAATTACAAGTGTCAAGCGATTAAAAAATCTAGAACCTGATGACAGATTAGTTCAACAAGGACCTTAGCAGGAAGGGTCAAAGATAGGAGAAGTGACTAGCTGAGAACTGAACCTCACAGGAAAGCACGGAGTTCTAGAGAGTTCTAGAGAGTTCTAGAACCCCTAAAAGAGAGGGACAAAGTAATAACAATAATACTGATAATAAAGTTGAAGAAACGATAACTACTAATACTTGAACACTTAGAGAGAGCCAAGCAGTAGACAAGACCTCGGCCATCCACCATCCTCATTCAAACTTCTAGATCACTTCACATAAAAGTATTTCCTAGTTAGCGAAGAAATGAATCATAATTTGGAGAAACATACGTAAATTGTTCAAGGATTACAGCGCACGTTAAATCTTTTATTTCTTTAAGCCCATGATTTGGACACCCCAGGCTTTTCCACACAGTGCCCGTGTGGACCCCTCTTTGGCAAGCCTGCCCAGTCCTGTTGCCCGGCATTTACCTTTGGTTTTTGAGTTGGAATGCGATATTCTCACTCTTGCTGTTAGTTGTTATTATTATTGCTTTGGGATAGAATGCCTGCTTCTGCACTTGACCTCAAAGCTCTCAGCTGCCACCCTTGGTGCTGGGCCGCGGGCTTTGGCAGGTGCTGCATTACACGATTGCTAATGAGCCCTTGGGGCTGCAACCCTCTCTGGCCTTTGGAAGATGTTCAAACAGAGACTACAGCAGGCAGGTGGGGATGTAAAGAGGCGGGAAGGCCTGAGTTGAGTCCGATCATGCTTGTCACAGTCCCTGTGTGTGTGTGTGTCTGTTTTCCACCTTCAGTCTCTATGCCTGAAGTACCCAGTGCCAATCACTTCCACGACATTCCACTTCTTTCCTGATCCAAGGAGAAATCCCTTCTGTTGTACTAACTTGAGCAGACTTAGACCACTCCACAGAAATGGGATTAAACGTAAAATATCCCAAAGCCAGGGCTGGAAGCACAAATTGTCTGTTAGAGAGTATTCCATACAGGCAGGCTCATTTTTTAATATATTTTTAATTGTAAAGATACTGTACAGAGGGGTTACAATTATATGAGCAAGGGAATGAGTCCATTTTCTATCAAGCATTGTTACTCCCTTCTTTGTTTTTCCCCAACCATCCCTTTCCTCCCCACCTCCCCAACTCCTCCCCGACCCCTGCAAAGTTCTAAAGTTTTCAACATAGTGTCTCCTATATCTCATTGTTACAATGGGTCAACCTGTATCCTTATTTCAGCATTTTGTTATTTCCCCTCCCCTCCCCAAATTAGAAAAAAATGTATAAACAAGATGCTGGGCACCAACATCAAATACAGTGAAAGCAGGAGTTATACCTTGGGGGAGGAACACACAAAGAAACAAAAAAAATCACATAGTACATTATAAGTACATTAAAAAGAACAATACCAAAGGTAAAATTTCTTATTTCCCTATCTTGGGGGGTTCATTTTGCTTAGAATCAGGTTATATGGGCATATGTACATAGTTTGTGACCTCTTCTGCTTGTCTTAGACATATACTAGTTATTGCAGATAAGGGAAACCATGGGACCTATGCTTTTTTCAGTCTGTCTTACTTCACTTAATATAATTTTTTCCAATTTTTTCCATTTCCTAACAAATGGGGCAGTGTTATCATTTTTTAAAAATGGAGGAGGAAGAAGAAGAAGAGGCAAAGATGAAGTAGAGAAGTTAATGAAGTTATTTGAAAGGTTTATATAAGTAACTAACATTTATTTTTTTATTATCTGTAAGTAGTTGTACAAAGAAGTTTCAAAAGGCAAGTGGGTTAAAAATATGAATGTTCACTGCAGAACCATTAGATTTTTAATAAATTAAGTAGTTGACAGTTTTAGAAATGGTAAGCTAAATATTTTAACAACACATTCCTTGTAACATGATTTTACTAATAGTCAGTCTTACAAAGAGTTTGCTTTAAAAGAAGCTATGACTGTTTAGTGCCATAGACTCATATATAATTAGGAATGTTAGGCCAGGTTCAGTGGTTCATGTCTGTAATTGTAGTTCCCCAGGAGGTCTGAGATTGGAAGGACCACAGTTGGAGGAAAGACCATAGTTTGGACAAAGAATTCCTAAGACCCCATTTCACTCAACCAAAATCCATTCCTGATGACACATGCCCATCATACCACCTATGTAGAAAACATACACAGAAGGATTATTGTTCAGGCTGCTCTCTGCAAGAGTCTAGAACCTTGTTTTTAAAAAAAGTACAAGTGAAAAAGAATGAAGGCATGGTTCAAGCAGTAAGGTACCTTTCTCACAAGCCCTGAGTTCAAATCCCAATGCTGCCACAGGAAAGGAGAATATTCCGATGTTACTTAACTCTAGTCCATGTGGAATCTCTTTTTCAACAATATTTATGAAAGGTCATCTTTCCTCTGCCAGTTCAAAAAAATGTAGTGAGACTTTCTTTAAGGAGTAAAGAATCTCATGATCATTACAATGTAAATATTAAAAATAATAGTCATTCTGATAGGTTCTGTTACAACAAAGGAGGGTCCTGCTACCCTCACTACTTCACAGAGAAGAAAGTAAGATTGACAGAAGCACCGAGCACCACACTGTTCCCAGAAAACACTGTCCCCAGGTCTACTTGCTGATAAATCTGGCAAACCAGAGGTTTCAGTGATAGCTGTCACTTATAATTGATATAAGACTATCACATAGCTCAAAATTAGTTTTTAACATTTGCAGGAGTTTTCAGTGTTGATTCTTCCTAAGAAAGAAATTTTCCTAGATCTACTCAAACCCCCAGCATTTATTTTCATAGAATTGCCTAAGTTTTGCATTTCTGCAATGCTTGTAATATCCATGTGAACAGTACCCTTTCAGTATCATTTAGTATCTGACATTGCTTAATAGGACACCCATCTGGGAAATTTTAAAAAAGAATCTCAGATGTTGACTGGTTTGACAACTGGTTGACTTACTTCTGTGTGTGTGTGTGTGTATGCATGCGTGCGTGCATACGCTTCCATTCTTCCAGGGAGGTGTGCAAAGATACTAGGGCTTGATCCTAGGATCTTCTACTCCCACTTGGAATTTTCACTAAAGGCTGGTGCTCTTCCACTTGAGCCACAGCTCTACTTCCAGCTTTTTGCTGATTAACTGGAGATAAAAGTCTTACAGCCATTCTTGCCCAGGTTGGCTTTGAATAACGATCCTCAAATCTCAGTCTCCTGAATAGCTAGGATTACGGGTGTGTATACCCATACCAGGCAGCATTTGTTTTATTTTATAATTCATAACATGCATGTAGAAGCCATCATTTTTACTCTACATGAATGAGTGAGTAGTCGGGAGACTGAGAGAAATGGGCTCAGGTTCGGTCATCACAGAGTGAGCATTTGCTACATTCTGTCAGTTTTTTGGGATTGTGTGACGAGGAGAAAATGGAGTATATTAGTCTGAGTTTCATCACAGATAACTACTCTAAGTGATCTAGATTTTCTCAGCCCTTCTGTGGGCAAACATTGCCTATTATTAAAATAAGAAATGTGAATCACCATGATAAATTATATGACACTTGCTTATGGGTGATTCTGGAATTGTGTAGTATTTTAAGGCAACAATGGGGCATATCTAAATAGAATCCACTCAGCCTTTGGCCTTCAGATACAAGGTTTTGAAGATTGTTAAATCTTGTATAATAACCTATTAGATTTCTTTTAGGGGTGCATAACTTAAGCCATACACTTTCTGCATGCAGAACCTGCTTTAAAATCTTATTAGCACGGTTGGCTCTTAAACCAGCTTTCTCTTTCTGTAGCAAGTTATGTCAATTCATTCATTTTGCTTTAGTCATTTCATTTTTGTCACTCTTAGTGCTATCTTGGTGTGCTATAATAGAAGGACACTGAATCAGACAAGCTGTAATTTTTATTGCAGGCATGTCTCAAGGCAAATTTATAACCTGAACTTGATATTAGAAACTACTAGAGGGAACATGCCTTTGTTTTAAATTACAAAATGCTCTGCTAGTCTAAACTTGAAGCATGTTGAAAATAAACTCCCTTTTTGTCCTGACACCAGGAACTCCAGATGAGCAATGTATCAAGATATTTCTTTTAAAAGTTATTGTCTTCAAAACAGTTTCACCAACCAAAGTATGATCTCACCACCACTAAATTGAAGCTTTCTATTAGACCTATTAGATCTACCAGAAAAGTGGACAGTCATATCTGTTTCTGGAGGGCCTTCTCCATTCATGGGCATTCAAGCTCTGTGTACAACTACCTCTCCTTGTATTTGTAGAAATGGAATAGGTGTGGCCTGCCATTTAACCTATATAGATATGTTTGATTTCTTCTTTCTGTGTTATTTGAGAATTTCTTCCATGGGTGTTTTGAATACAGAATCACTCCCACTACTAAAAAAAATAGATTATTCTCTCGCAACAAAATTATTATTGATACCCTATCACCAAAATAATTACATGGTGTTCCAGGAATAAATGTCACTCCCAGTAAATTGTGTCCCAGATATACGTAGCTCATTTTCTATCCTTTCTCCCTCCAATGTTTATTTACACAAACACTTTATTTACACAAACACTTGGGATCTCCAATCGTTAGAATAACTAGAAAATTCTGCTTATCAAACAATACTTTTGAAATGTATCCTTTATACAGCAGATATGTAGAGCCAAAAGAAATTATCATCTGTTTTCACAGAGTAAATGAAACACATCAACAATGCAAGCACATTAAATTTTACTGAAAGTTGCTATTAGAAATTGGCACAAACGCTCCTCTAACAGAGCCCCTAATTTATTGTTTGCAACATAATTTCATACCTTCAGGAGAATGAGAACTACAAGAATATTCACAATGTTGGTTTGAGAGACTTATATGAAATTACTGGCTAACTCCATGTAGAGCCAGACAAAAGAACAGAAGTACGTATTATATGAGATTTATTGTCCACAGTTGTGAGATATCTTAGGAATTTATTATTGTTCACTGGATGGTATAGTGCTTCAAAGCATCTATCTCCAGTCCCAGAAGTTAGTGAGCTTGATACATGACAGTATTCTATTTTGAACATTATGCTAAAGATACATATTAGTTCTGAAGTGCCAATCATCTGCACTGGGCAGCTGTACAATCTCAATGACTTTCCAGAGAGTGGTAACTGTTTCTCAGAGTGACTCTGAAACTCAACTATCAAGCTCTACATTGAGGGTCAGAGAAGGAAACTGCCTAGAAATAGATAGCATGGGACACATGGGACACATTTCTAACCCAAATATTGGCTTGGAAAATCCTGGAGCATTATCCCAAAACAGAGGAGATGACAAATCTCTTCAGCTCACACAAGTATGATATATCCTTCTTAAACATAAAGAAGAATCAGTCTCTTTCTCTTCCTATCTTTCTCCCACTACTTTTCCTCTGTCCATCTCCTTCTCTCTTTCACTCCTTCTATCTTTCTTTCTCTCCTATCTCTTGCCCCTACCACATACACACAGTAGATCAACTATAGCAAAGGAAATAAGAAACAGCATCTTATACACCATGGGCTGTGGGGAAAAGCAGCCTCCATTTGTATCCTAATCTCTCCCTCACTGACCATGCTATCCGGTCTGATCAAGGATAATTTCCTCACGTATAACATGGATGAAATAGTTCTCAATTGCTTGTTATGTATGCAGTAGACAATAGTGACTACCATGAAAACGGTACTCATTTTTGTGCATGTGATTGATTTCAAGGCATGTTGTTTGTATAAAATATAATTAGTTTCTTAAAAAAACGGGGGGGGGGCCCTACTGGTGGCTCATACATATAATCCTAGCTACTCAGGAGGCTGAGATCTGAGAATGACAGTTCAAAGCCAGCCCAGGCACCAAAGTCCGTGAGACTCTTATCTCCAATTAATCACCAGAAAACCAGAAGAAGAGCTGTGGCTCAAAGTGGTAGAATGCTAGCCTTGAGCAAAAGAGCTCAAGGACTGCACGCATGTCCAGAGTTCAAGCCCCATGACCAACAAAAAAAACTATGAAAGCCTTGACACCTAATATTTATAATGTACTGAAATTAAACAACTAAAATATAACACATAGCAATTTAATTAGTCATTATTTTAATATTTCTAGGCTTTTTTCCCACGAGAGTTCACAAGAAAACCTCTGCAATACCACCACAAATGCCCATTTATTCTGCAATAGTAATTTTGACTTTTTATAATTTTCCACATATATCTTACTGTCAGGTTTCATGTATCACAGCATAATAGCAAGAAGAAAATCTAACTCAATGCATAAGAGATTCGATATCTGTCTCCGTAGACATTACTGTTTTCTTCCTTTGACTTTGTTTCCACTTGCAGATATTCAGTTCTCTTTCCTGTGTCTCTCTTTTCTCCCAACAACCAAGGTCTCTGCAGGACCTGTCCAAGCAGACAGACATTCCTTACGGCACAGTGCTGGATTCTGCGGTCTATGAGCATGTCCGCATGAAGGGGCTGAATCCTTTCGAGAGAGACAGCATGTATTCCCAAATGTGGCGCATGATCAACAGAAGCAATGGATCAGAGAACAATGTCCTGGAGTCACAAGCAGGTGTTCAAAAGGTACTGGTTGTGGTTTTCCAATAATAGTCTTTACCAGCTCGCCTTTTATGTTGCAATTGCGAAATTGAGATATTTGTATCTCTTGCTTTCTCTAACCCTGCCGGGGAGTCTTTAGTTAAATCATGCCATCTATAGGTTTGAAGAAGGCTTCGAGGCAACTTGGGACATTATTAAAGAGATTTTAAAGCCTTTGGAACTCCAAAACTAAATTTATACATACTGGCATTTTGTCCAAGAAAGGATTAAGGACTTATAAACATGAAGGCTAAAAATAGTTCTTTTTCTACAAATCTCCCTCCAAGTATTATTAGGGTTATCTAATTCCTTTAAATGATTCAGGGTATTTTCTGCATTTGTTTCTAGCTTAAAACTCTATCTTGTATGTGAAGCTATTCAGAAATATAAGCTAATCTTGTCAGCAAATAAGGTTCCTACAAATGTCTGCTACCATTTTCAAATGTGAAAATCTTTATCTACATCTTACTATTCTATAGCCATCATTTGGAAGCAACTATACAGAAAAAGACTTAGAGTGGCTTGTTTCCTTTGTTAGAGAACTTAACGTTCCTTTTTTTTTTCTTGCTGAACTGTAATTTATTTACACGTATACAGAAGTAATGCAGGCATTATCAGCCTCTATGAGAACACTGGTTTGTTTTTATTTTGGTTTCTGTTTTGCTTAAAATTACCTCCTTTGGGTAGCCTGATAACAATCAGTGTTTGGCATGAATAATTGAATACTTATAAAGCTGGGCTCCACATGGCTCTTGCCTGTAATCCTAGCTACACAGGAGAGATCTGGAAGATTAGAGTTCAAGGCCAGTATAGACAGAAACTTTACTAGACGCCGTGTTCAAAATAACCAAAAAACAGGATTATAGACTATGGTTTAAGGAGCAGAGCACCAACTTAGCATATGCAAGGCCCTGAGCTCATATCCCAGAATCTCCAAAGAAAGAAAGGATGCTTCAAATACATGAAGAAGGATGTTACTAAAGGAATAATAGTGTCCTGCCCGCTTTCTGTATGACCTTTCACAGCAACATGATGTTTGACCTCATCTGAGTGTTCTATTCAGAATACAAATACTTCAGGTTTTCACTATTAGAATTACTGCACCACGGATTCCAGCACTGCTGTCGGCCTTGTCATGTGAAACCCTTTATCTGCACCTGGCCTGCAGGAGTCAGCACAGGGGTGTCATCATTTTGATGACAACGTCAAGTTCTCCACACTCTCACCGTGTCCTTAAGGAAGTGACCATTCTTAAGAAGTTAGCAAAGGCCACTAAATAGAGAAGTAAATAACCTTGAGGTGTTCACCATGGCTTCTAGTGCATTTGCCCTTATTGTGTAAATTCCATTTTCCCAGAACCCAGGAATGGATCTAAAGTGTCTGTTTCTTGTCTTTCCCATGAGGACCTGGAACTTCCATCCCTGGAAAGAACGGTGTCCTCAACTAGAGAATTGGGGGGGGGGGAATGGAAGGGTGTGTTGGGGGACTGAATGAGCAGGTATGCTGGGGAGGAAAGCAAGGTGGCCATAGAAGGTAGATTAATGTGAGCTTCAGGGAAGGTATATTAAGTGGTCTAGGAAGTTATTTTACTTTATATCATCTGTTGTTAAACGGATACTTTCTGGGACCAGAGGTGTCAAACTCAGTGGAATTATATATGCATTAGGTCCTGTTCAATCCCCAGTATCATCCCTCCTCTCCCCTCCCCACACACTTGGAGAACTTTTCCTCTTAAGGATTAGTGTCACTAGAAATTCATGGTATACACTTCCGTTTCAGGATCCAGAGTTCCCATAACTGGTCATTTCTTTCAATACTGTCCCATTCCCAAGGACTTTCATTCTCTCACTGAACATACACATTCTCTCCTTTATGGGATGTGTGCATTCAACAAGTATTGAGTGCCAACTGTATACCGACCCCTGACTTCGGACCTGGAGACTCGCACAGCAGCAGAGAGATGGTCACTGATTTCATGAATGGAAAAGTTGGGAAGGAAGGTTGAAGGGGAGATCAAGTGTGAGATTGACTAGAGTGATTTAAATCAGGGTACATCTGTGCAATGAAAAATGGGCCATGGTTGTGAAAAGTAAAGAGAGAATGTACAGGTCACCCAGCTCCCTTCTGTTTTACTTTACACAGTGGTGAAATGACTTCAGTCAGTTCAGGAGTTAGAAATATGACCTTTGTAAGTCATCTACCTGGAGTTGAGTCCAGCTCATTTCTTAAAAATTAAAGTGTTATCTGAAGACTGCTGGTTCATGCCTGTGAGCTACTTAGGAATCTCTGATCTGAGGATTGAGGATCAAAGCCAGCCCAGGCAGGAAAGCCCATGAGACGCTGATCGCCAATTAACCATTACAAGGCTGAAGGTGGGAAAGCACCAAACACAAATGAATAAAGTAAGGACAGCACCCAAACCCTGAGCACCAGTACTGGCACTAAATTAATTAATTAATTAACTAATAGGTAGATAATGAAATGTGCAAATATAACTTAATTATTTAAAACTAGTTGGGGCCTTAGAAGTTTGGTCATATTGGTAAAAAAAAAATCCAGCTTCTTTCAGCTTTTGTCAAGATTAAATGAAATAATACAGGTAAATATTCTTAATAAATAGCACAATTAGAGCCATGAAACTATCTCATAAAATAATGAGAGCTTGTAACTACACAACAATTCTTTAGCTGAGCATCAGGGGCTATAAGCTGAGCGTCTTCAGCTGAGCGTCTAAGTAGCTCTAGCTACTTAGGAGACTGTAATCTGAGAATCAAGATTACAAGCCAATCCAGGCAACAAACCATGACACTCCTATCGCTGATTTTAAAAAAAAGGCCAGAACTGGAGATATGTCTCAAGTGGTAGAGCATCAGCTGTGAGTAAAAGCACTAGCCTCTGAGTTCAAACCCTAGTACACCAAAAAGCAACAACAATAACAAAAACAAAAAAGTATTATTTAATAATTAAGTATTTCCTAGGGTTTAGTTAAAATGGTGATACAATAAAAAAGAAAATGTAGTAAAAGAAATCGAAAACATTTTCTACCCCAATAGCCTGCTAATAAAGAAGACTAATAAGCTTAAAATTGCAACTTTAGTCATCAAATGCTTATTGCCCTATATTTATTCTGTTCCCTGATTGGCTACAGGGGTAGTGAAGAATACCTTATAAATTCACAACAGAAAATACCTAAGTAAAATTTGTATGTAGTATTTGTTTCTTTCACCCCAGGCAGAGACAACTCAAAATTGATTGGACAGATCATAGGCATATTAAAAATATGCATTTTGATTCAGGTGGCCAAGTTTTGAGAAGTTTCTATTTAAAAAAAAAGAGTAAAAAAAGAAACAATAACCTCTTCACCTTCTAAAGTTCACAAGAGACTCAGGAACTAAGAGCTGCAACACAGCATACAACTGTGGAACCTTCTTTGAATAACTGGTCTTGCACATCTTTAGGCTGCTTTTTGTGTTCTGTCATTGATTTTGAATTTGTCCAAGCAGAAGGGACCCGAGAGGTCCTCTAGGCCAACATTACACTAAAGGCCAACTTTCTGTGGTATCTGTGCCAGGAATCTGTCACAGCCTCCCAGCCAAGCCAGGATCACTGTGAACAACAATCCTCACAATCTGTAACCTTAAGTAGATCTCATTAATGTCTCAGGCTGAGCTTGTTCTTAATTGAGCTGCTAGTCTCATTAAGTTTCTTTTACTTGAAGGTAGTTCCTGATCCCTTCTAGCATCTTTGTTCTGCTATACCTCCCCACTCCCAAAAGAAATCTATGCAAATGAACATGAAGTCTAGAGTTCTGATTTACTATTCTTGTGAGATGTTCACCCATCCTGAACTATCCTAATTAAGCCAGAACAAATTTATTTCTGTCTTGCTCTGCCCGGGATTTTTGCATAAGTAAAGAGAGAATGATTTAAAATTGTAACTGATTTTTTTTCAGGCATACAACAATTATTTATTGAGCACTTGCTATGTATCAGGCGTTAGTGACTGGAGTGAACAGTAGTACAGAAATTTAAATAAATACCTTCATAGCATTTACCTTCTCACAAGGTAACAGATAAGATACAAGCAAAATCTGTATCATACATTTAGTAGGGAGATGTATTTAGTTGGAAAAAGTAGAAATAAAAGTATGGAGATAGGAGAAAGAGAGATAGAGGAAAGGGAATGAGGAAAAGATCAAAGGTTGGGCAAGGTGGAAGCTGTGAACACTGCTGGTGTTTGAGCCTCAGTATAGTTCAGATTGTATCTTAATTGGGAAATGAAGGCATTTGAATTTCTTAAATCCCTTCAAGTGATTCTGATCCACAATGAAGGTTGAGAATGACAAACGTAATCCTGTGTAAGCCACTGCTTTAATGACTTCGCCTGTACTCTGATATTGGAAGCCAGTGGAGGGTTTTGAGCAGAAAGCTGACAGGATCTTTTTTTAAAAAAAAGTTTCTCATGGACTTAGTGAGAGCAGGAAAAAGCCAAGGTTGGAAGACATGAAGAGCAATGACCCACCACAGCAGGCTGAGTGTGACGCTTGGTGCTTCACCACTATTAGCACCAAGTGTGTGAGTGCCATTATTGAAAATGTCCTAACCTGGGCAGGGACTGAGCTAGAAGAAAGACAAGCTCTTTGGAGAAGAGACAGAAGCGATGGAGACATTAACTACTAAAAAAGGATGTCTCTAAAGAATCAAATCACCAAGAATCAGCAGAAAACCAGTATTTGCAATTGAGAGCAAGCCAACAGATAAAATCGGCTCTGTATCTAGTGGATCCTGATCTTACCTACCTTAAACCCCTGAACCAGGCTGGTCAGATCATCTTGTCTGTTTTTTTTTTCCATTTTCCCATCCTCTTAGAGCTCTGTAGCCTCATCTGGCATAAAGATGCCAAAGTGAATGATAGTTTCTGAATCTGCCTCAGAAAGATGTAAGGGAGAACTTGAACTTGCATGTGCAACTTGTTGCTAATAATCTGGGTTTGTGACTTTAAAATCTGGGTTAGGCCTTTATAGAAATAGAATCATAGAAATAGAATCACGAAAGGACACATTGCTTGAGGAAAACAAAATAAAATGTTAAACTTCCCTGGGCTATTGAAATGCCAAGCCTAAGTTGTCATACCATTGGGCCTAGGAGGGTGGCGGGATATTTACTCCATTTGCCCTTTGCCAAATGATTTCGACAAACAATATATGATTCATGTTTGCAATTCACCCTGCAGCTGGGAGCTCAGGCCCCAGGAGTGCATTTTCTGCTCTCTAGCAATCAGAGTTGTTAGGTCTGTGTCAGTAATGACACAATGCAGGAGGAGGTCTCTAGCAACTGCCTAGTAGAAAAGGCACAAAAACTGTTCCTAACTGTACTGCTCATGCATTTTTGATGCCTGGGAATTGGATAGGTTTTTCTATAAAAGTGATGGTCATTTCGTAGTATTACCTTTAAATAGTTGTGCAAAGGAGTTGCCACTTACCAAAGCAGTTTTTTTAAATATAATATAGCTTGATCAATGTTATCCCTTTCAACATTCTCATCTACCCTTCCTCTACCCACCCTCTCTCTCCCTCTTCTTAATTTTGTCTTAAGATACACATTGGATCCTTGTTTGCATTACGCCCCCTTCTCCTCTTCATTTGTCTACCCCTTTCCTTTGGACCCCACCTCTCCCTTTTTGATGGCCTGCTTCCACGTGTTCTATTTTGCTGAACTTTGATTTTTGGCTTTCTAAGGAATTGCACTACTCGCGATGTCCCTGGAATCTGCCGTACTTCAGTTAACACATTTCTTTTCATTGATGGTAATCCTCATGAATATGTGAAATCAAAATCCATCTTGGTTTGATATTGCCTCAAAAAAAGGAAAGGGGAAATGTTGAATCATAACGTATTTACATGGTCATAAGCACTTTGAGTTGTGAACATGTCAAATTCAGTGTGTGAGATCTGTAATAGATACATGTGTGTATGCATGCACCTATGTGTGTGTGCGCATACTGCTTCTCTGTATCAGAGTGGGTGCTAATGAAAATAATGGAGTGTTCCATAAATGCAAAGGTGACACTGTCGTTACTGCTATTAACAGAACATAGAGTTTTAAAATTGCTTTTATTTCATGGTGGTAAATTGAATGCTTTTAAGCCACAATGAAAGGTATTTCTTCCATACTTCCTCTTTTAATTAGCAATATTCAGTTCTAAGTCATCTGTTCTCTCATTCCTTTTATCAGCAAGCAATAAGCCAGTAGCTGCCAAATAAATGCATTCTAACAGCCACCCACCAAGAACTGTTGAAGACATTAGAACATGGAGAAAGTGGAGCTCCCTCCACTAGGTGAAGAGACTTCCTAAGGTCCTAGAGGAAGGGATGTTAAACTTAAAGTCAGGCGGACTTAATTAAGTAAATGAGAGGTAGTAATTAGCTGGGAACAATGGCACAAGGTGAACAGAAATACTGTATAGACAGGAAGTTGAAAGGAATTTTAGTTGAAGAATCAGATACCACACAAATGATGGAGAGAGAGGAGCAGCCTGTGTCCATGGAACAAAGATACCTACCAAGTACGTAGCATGTGAATCTCCTAATTAGACCCTAATCGTATCATCCTAAACCAGTGAGCAAGAGGTATGAGAAGAATTGCCAAAGATACTTGAACAAAATCAACAAAAGCAAATTTCTGGATCAGAATGAAGATATCACGTTTTGGGACCTCAGTTTTCTTCCATGTATTTAAAAAGTGTGGAAGTGCAACTGATGGATTCTGTAATATTTTTTTCTGGAACAAATGTTTAGTGGCTCTTTAGATTCTAATCTCAAACTACACATAGTAGTTACATGAGAGAAACTGCATAGCCAGAAAGCACAGAAGATACTAATAGGAGTACCAAGCCCCTGCTGTTAGTTTTCGTTTAATACACAGCCATGTGTTCTAGCAGAAAAAAATTTCAAAGGAATTCTAACATTATATAGTGTTCTCCAAGATGAAGAAGAATGTGTAGGTAGATCTTTGACTTTTGAAGGGTTCCATTATATTCAAAATGTATCTATCTATCTATCTATCTATCTATCTATCTATCTATCTATCTATCTATCTATCTATCTATCTGTCTATCTGTCTATCTGTCTATCTGTCTGTCTGTCTGTCTGTCTGTCTGTCTATCTATCTATCTATCTATGGTGAATTGTCTTGTTTCATTGTTACTTTAAATAACTACTTCATAGGCCAGTTATAGTTTCTCATATCTATAATCCATAAGATCAGCCCAGGCTAAAAGCCCTAGATCCTATTTGTGAAAATAACTAAAATAAAATGGGCTGAGGGGACGGTTCAAATGGTAGAGCACCTACCTATCTAGCAGCAGAGGTTGAGTTCAAACATCAGTCCCACCAAAGGTGAGGAGACTGCTTTGCAAATTTGAAAATTTATATGCACTGTGAAAATTTTCTGTTGGAAAAGTACAAAACATTAAACCAGAATTAAGCCAGAATTTTCATCAGTTCCTTCTCACCCACTTTTACCTTCAACATTACCCCCATGCTTATGGTGGAATAAAAAGCTTTATGATTTGATTTTGCTTTTATATAAGAACACACCGTTCCTTTATAAAGTTTCCTTTCATTTGAATTTAGACTTGTACTCTACTTTGGTCATTTCCAATTTCTGTGTTAGAATCATCTTTCAGGTTAGAATACATTATCTGTAAAGTATTATTCTAACACTCTCTGAACAGTGCATAAACTACCATATTTATTGGATCCCTGGCCTTGTTGAATACTTTCAAAGTTTTATTTTCTCATGAAACAGCTGTCATAAACATGCATTTTTATGTATCCACGTTGTCTCATAGGCCCAGCTTAGTATGCCTTTTTTAAGTAAAATAACGCAGTGGCACTTTGTCTTATTTGCTCCTCTGCCCTCATCCCTCCAGGACTCTCTATTCTAGTCCCTGTCACAGCAGCATTTATGATGCCTGTTAACAAATGTCATGACAGGCCAACAGCATTTGGTTGAGTCCTACTATAAATCAACACACACCAGTGTACACTTCATATAGTAACAATTCCTTTGCCAGACAGTGTTTTCAAAGAACATTTATTTTCTGTGTGTGTGCATGTATCGAGATCAATGTTTTGTTCCTGTCTATAAGTTTTTCACTGTTTTCTATTCTCTTTTTTTAATCCCTAAGAGTATTAAATATAGATGGGAATCTTACAAAATTTATTTCCCACATAATTATATATGGAGAAAGAACTCATTTTTTTTCCTATGGCTATTTTATAATGAAGACAATGCATTTCATGTCTGTATCTTTTTCCCTTGTTGTGAATTTAGGTACTTAATGCTTACTTTAGTTTTTAGCATTCCTTCCTTTGTGATAGATTTGGTTTCCATTATAAGTTTCATTTGCATTGTGTAGCCTCTGACTGTTTTTCCTATCCTCAAATGACCTTTCTGCACTAATCATTCTGATTTGTGTATTCAATGTTCTATTCTGATTTTTTTGTTCAATTGTTGAATTCATTTGTCTGATTAAAGCATAAATGCCATGACTACTAGCATCTCTTTCTACTTTTGCATTTCTAAGATTAATTGTCATCTTGGACATTTCTGCTTACACATTATTCCTTTCTTATTAAATATCTGTAACTGTTACTTTCCTTATTTTAAGACTTATTTTAACTTATTTTAGAGCAATGAGTATAGTATAACATGAACTCATACTTATGTGTGGTAGAAAACAATCTACTTCAATTTTCTCTATGTGAGGGTTCATTTCGCCTAGCATCATCTCAAATGGTCATATGTGCACAGCTTTTGAGCTTTTCTGCTTGTCCTAGACATATACAACTGCCTGATTAATAAGTAGGCTAAAGACTTAAAGAGAAACTTCTCTGAAGAGAAAATAAAAATGGCCAATAGACATCTGAAGAAATACTCAACTTCTCTAGCCATAAAAGAAATGCAAATCAAAACAACATTGAGATTCCACCTCACCCCAGTTAGAAAGGCTATATCAAGAACTCTAATAACAACAGATGCTGGAGGGGATGTGGCCAAAAGGGAACCCTACTGCATTGTTGGTGAAGTGTAAACTTGTTCAACCACTTTGGAAAGTAGTTTGAAAGTTCCTCAAAATATTCCACATAGAGCTCCCCTATGACCCAGCAATCCCACTTTGGGTCATTTACCCAAGTGATCACGAACAAGGCCATCCTAAAGCTACTATATTTATTGCAGCATTATTTACCAGAGCTAAGATAGGGAACCAACACAGATGCCCCTCAGTAGATGAATGGATCAAGAAAATGTGGTATATATACACAATGGAATTCTATTCCTCCATCAGAAAGAATGACACTGCCCCATGTGTTAGGAAATGGAAAGACTTGGAAAAAAAAATATATCAAGTGAAGTAAGCCAGGCCCAAAGAAACATAGGTCCCATGGTTTCCCTTATTTGCAATAACTAATATGTCTAGGACAAGCAGAAAAGCTCAAAAGTTATTTGATTTTTTTAACTTGTGCTAAAGCATATGCAAAAGCATTTACCATCTTTACTTTTAAGTTCAGTTCAGTGGCATTCATCTTCAGAACTCTTGATCTTTCAAAACTAAAACTGTACTCTTTTTTAGTAAACTTATTTTTCTTTTTATTTTACATCACCTTAACGGTGATGTACAGAGGAGTTACAGTTACATAAGTCAGATTATCAGCACATTTCTTTTTGAAAAATGTCACCTCTTTCCTCATTTTCTCCCAGGTTTTTTTCCCTCCTGACCCTTCTTCATCCCAAGTTGTATAGTTCATTTCCAACATAGTGTCTAATGAGTATCAGTGCTGAATTAGTTCATCCTCTGTCCCACCATTTCTGTGCTTTCCCTTCCCCTCCCCAAATCAGATAAACTTACATACAAGACAGAGGGTACAGAAATCAGAAACATCAACAGAGGGGAAAAAATAACACAAAAAGTAAAATTTAAAAAAAAACTCTGGTTTCCATTTCTTAGAATTCATTTTGATGAACATCACTTTATATGATCATACACACATAGCTATTGAACCTTTTGTGTGGATGTTTGCAGTCCTGTTTATCAAGTCCAAGTGTAATTTTTTTGTCTTACCATCCATTATGTTTACTTGTGGATTTATGGACACATTATAATTACTACAAATAAGGGGAAGCACGCTGCCTATGTTTCTTTGGGTATGGCTTACTTCTCTTAATATATTTTTTGTCATGTCTTTCCATCTCCTTATAAATAGAGTCATTCCTTCTGATGGAAACATAGAATTCGATGGTGTATTTATACCACATTTTCTTCATCCATTTGTCCACTGAGGAGCATCTGGGTTGATTCCATATCTTGGCTAGGGTAAACAATGCTGGAATGAACATGATTGTGCTGGAAGCTTTTGTGTTGTTTACTCTTGTTTGTGGTCAATAAGATGAATGCCCAAGAATTGCTAGTCATAGGGAAATTCTGGTCTTTTGAGAAACCTCTAGACTGCTTTCCAGAGTGATTGAACAAGTTTACATTCCTACCAACACTTATTCCCTTCTCTGTACTTTTTAAATGATCATTCCTTATCTCACCAACCACTATTCTACATTCTTTCTTTTTTCTTTCTTTCTCTGTGTTTCTTTCTTTCTTTCTTTCGTTGTTGTTGTTACTGCTGCTGCTGCTTCTGCTGGTCCTGGGGCCTGAACTCAGGGTCTGGATGCTGACCCTGAGATTTTTTTTGCTCAGGCTAGCTTCTACCACTTGAGACCCAGCTTCACTTCTGGCTTTTTGTTGGTTATTGGAGTTAAGAGTTTCATGGACTTTGCTGCCTGAGCTGGCTTCAAACAGTGATCCTTAAATCTCTGTCTTCTGAGTAGGCAGAATCACGGTGGCTTTCCTCTTTCTCTTTCTATGGGTTGACTACTCTGTGTATTCCATAGAAGTGGTATTATACAGTTTTTGCCCTTTTGTGAGTGATTATTTACTTAGCTTATGACCTGACTCAATATTCTTCCATGGCATTGCCCTTGTCAGAATTTCCTTCCATTTTAAAAGCTGAATAGCATCCCATTATGTATAGAGACAACATCTTGCTTATCCACTTATCAGCAGCAGACACCTGGTTTGCTTTTACTTCTTGACTGCTGTGAATAATGCTACTGTGAACGTAGGTGTACAAATACCTGTTAAAATCACTGCTTTCAGTTCTTGGGGGTATGATATCCAGAAATGGGATTGATAAAACAAATGATTCTACTTTTAATTTTTTTATGGAGTAGCCATACTCCTTTCCCTAGCAGGTACCCCATCGTGAATGCCTACACATACATTCCAACTTCTCCATATCCTAATCCCTATTTCATTTTTACTTATGTTTCTTTATTTTAAAAGTGGCCACTGTAATTTATTTAACTTTAATATACATCTTTTAGCAATATTATGTTAGCTAATAAATTTGGATCACTATTATATCTAAATTTTGCTGTAATAGAAATTAGGCTGCATTAGCTTAATCTTCAGAGTCTTATTTAAAAACCCTGGTCCTAGGCCCAGGCCAGTGATCTCCAAAAGTGTGGACTTGAGACCAGCAGCACCTGAACCATCTGGGAATCCATATGAATTAGAGGAGATGAGTCTGATCAAATGTGCATGTATGTAGATATGTCAATACAAAGTTCTCCTAGTACAACTAAATGATACCAGTAAACACGTGAGGGAAAAAAGTCACAAATTATTAAACTTCTCCTCAATCAAAATTAATTGAGGACTTCTGAGACCTGGAATTTGTGTATTAACAAGTTCTTCCAGTGATTTGGATGCATCTAAAGTTTGAGATCCTGCTGCATATGGCTATAGTTGTAATCCACTCCATCTACTTGCTTTAATCTATTACACTGCAATGGAGGTTTTAGGAATCTAGAGCTATGGGTGCATCAGGTAATCTAAAATCCTTTACCCCCTTAGTTAGATACCTGAGTGCCTTTATGTGTAATGTGACATTATACATATGTATATATGTATATAAGTTCATAATTATATTGTATGTATCTCATATATATGATTTGAACTCACATGATTTTTCTTGAATTTGTTGACACTTGAGTTACCTTCTTTGCTCCTTCTATGCAGGAGAGCTCACACTAGAGGCTGAGCGAGGGACACGTCAAAGAGCAAGCATCACTTCCCACTGTGTCAGCATTTGCTTTGTAGGAAGCACACGGAAGTTATCTGCTCCCTGTATATCCCCACCTGATTTTCTGCCAATGCTCCTGCCAGCTCACGTCCAACACTGAACTAATTAACTCTCTTTGCAAGCTGATGTTCATCTGTCTGTGTTCTTGGTTTCTGTTAAAAGCACCCATGTCCTCCCTGCTATCCAAGCTGGAAATGGAGGAGTTTGTTTGTTTTGTTTTGTTCTTGCCTTCATTCTTTATGAGAGCAAATGAATCACTTTACCTCTCAATCTCCCTCTGTAGTATGGCTCCCATTACTTCCTCCTTCCCCTTTCTACTTCTAACTCTGTAATTCATGCCATTATTACTGTCCTCCCAGACTATAGAAATAAGTAGCTAATTGGCCCCCTTCTGCAAATTAATCTGCCCTCAGCCTAGTACTGATAGGGATCCATCTTTGATCCAGCGCTGTTAAACGTCCTACTCTATCTCAAATGCACATTGTTTTGTTCTGGCACTCAAAGGTCTCTTCCGTTTGCCACCCTTCTATCATTCAGTTTTCATGTGCCCATTGATTATTGTCATTCAGGACTTAGTAAATGCCCATCCTGTGCTGGGTGCTGATCTAATTGCCTTCTGTTCCCTTTCCCTTGTCTTCTGTTTCTATCACACTACATTACAACCTTCTTTTATGGTCCTCCACATTTTTGCAGAGCAAGCATTCTTGCTTGCTCATTTCTTTCCAGCTCTACCATTTCCTTCTTCATCTGTCCATTGGCTACTTATTTTCAAGCTCTAGATCAATGTTGCTATGCGGTCTTACCTGATTCTTTCCTGAATCATTTACTTTTCCCGTTTACTTTTCTTTATCCATCATTACATGTAATCTTTTTCCAATGTTTTATTTGCACTTGTCTCTTCTTCTGTAATGCATACTACTTTGGGCCAAGAGCCATACCTGACTTAATAGTTTGTCCCTAATACATTAGTTTGTCTAGTAATCAGTCATGTAAAATCAGCATTGTACAATTTTTAGTAATTATTTTTTAATTTTTAAAATATTGAAAATATAAGATACATTTGTAACATATCCCAAAATTTAAAATACATGAAATTGATCTAATTATTTTAATTTTAATGAATTAAATTTAATTTTAATCTATTTTAAGCTTAATCTAATGTTTATCCTTATAACTCAAGTTGTCCTTTATGGAAATCAGTCTTTTTATTACTCATGAATTGTGGCTCCTAAATTTCTAAGCCTGAGTCATCATACACCCTTCCTCCCCTAGTGACGAGATAGTTTGATATTTTGTATATAATTATAAAACATATTCACTGAATTGTACAATCTATTTACTATCTTTAAAAAAAATCTCAGGAAAATAATCTATAACCTATTCACGGTATGTAAGGGCCCTTAGATAAATAAATTTATACATAGCTGTCTTAATAATTTTTAACTTATATTCTTAGTATATTCTTTTTTTCCCTTCTATTTTTTATTTTTATTGTATCTTAGTATATTCTTATATTTTTAGTATTATGTTCTTCAATCTATGACTGACTAAGGAAGGTTGACATGTGGAATTCTGTGTTTTGAGGTTGGCAAGATGATCGTTCATATGTGCTTTTTAATATTTTTGTCAGGGAAGCTGGGGAGATGACAGGAAGGACAGGACAGAACAGGACACAGCTAGGACGAGAGTCACACAAATCCTGCGCTTGTCTCAGGGAATACAATTATGTAAGGCACTCAAAAGGTTCAGTGCGGAGGACAGATAGACTTAAGATTTAACATTACAAGTTTTCCTTTTGGCTATGGAAAGTCTAGTTCTCACTCAGAATTTTAATTTTCTCACCACAGGATTTTGCATTGTGTTTTTTTAAAGAAAACTGAATTAAGGTATTTAGTCAGTAAAATACTATTTATTTTGATGACTGAGTTTGGTGCATCCTTACGTCTTGCATGCAATGCAGTTGTTTTATTCAGCTCAGTCTTTGCTAAGTTCTGAGGAAGAGGCACAAAACAAAGGAAACTAGGGAAGATGAAGTACATAAAGGGAGGCTTATAAAGAGCCTTTACTAACTATTTTCTGTCTTTATATCTTCTAGATATCAATACACTAAAAAGAAGTATGATGATCAATTCTTCCAATATTGGTGTCAACCAATCATGTGTGTTTGTGCAAACTGTATATACATTACATAAAAACATACATTGTTAGTAAGTTCAATATTCTACTCCTACATGTTACAATTTAGTACTGTGCACATTGGATAGGTTTGTCAGTGTTGGCCCTAAATTCTGTTGATTGTTCTCAATTTATGCTAATTTCTCCTTTTTAGAAATAATTGTAAATTTGGTGCTACATTAAGAGGATTTACTAATTACTCCCTGACAATTTGCAAATCATAATTTCTTAAATATTTTTAAGAGTCTGGGATAATATATCCCACTTAAGCATAAATTAGTTGAGCCTTAGAGGAAGGAGTTTGAATCTGAGATTTCCCAATAATTAGTCATGCAGCCTAGTTATAATCCAAGAAATTAAAGATAAATCTCCCTAAATGTAGCATATTTTTGTAATTCACCCTAACTAGAGAAAATCATAAGATAAATTATGTAAATAACAGATTTAAAATTGGTAAATTTGAAGTAACAAATACATAAGCTTCAATCCCTTCAACATTCATATTTTTATTATCCTTAACATTAAGCACTACTGAGACAAGCCCCCATGGCTAACACCAGTAATCCTAGCCGTGTTAGAGGCTGAGATCTGAGGATTGCTGTTCAGCCCAGGCAGGAAAGTCTGTGAGACTTTTATCTCCAATTAATCACCAAAAAGCCAGATATAGAGCTAAGGCTCAGTGGTAGAGGACTGCTCTTGAATGCAAAAGCCCAGGGACAGTGCCCAATCCCCGAGTTCAAGTTCCAGGATCAGCACCCAAAAAAAAAAAAAAAAGTCGTATTGCAGAAATGTAACATATACTTTTTTAAAAAAACAGAGACTGCCAAGAACAGACAATTACTACTACTAATAATCACTTTCCCTTCTCTGGACATGTCTTTATTTACTGATTTTTCAACAGATGCCTTATGCTTGAACACGCAGTCTGTTGGGCAATATGCAAATAAGACAGATGCTTCTGCCTCAAACTATACTGCCAGAAATATATATCACATTTAGTGTTTTGTGTCCTTAATGCTGCATATGAAATATTTAGCCTGCAGAAAAGGAGTACATTACAGTCAAAGAGACAAGGTGGTGTAGCTGTGAACAAGGTAAGCATTCCTGAGCTCCTCAGGTCAGAACCCTGACATACTTTTTATGCCAAAACAGCAGCAGATAAGGTGTACCTGCTAAAAACAAAGGAGGAGGCAACAATGCGCAATAGGGAATATATTCGTTCCTTGCTCATGTAATTGTAACCCCTCTGAACAGCATTTTTACAATTAAAAAATATACCAAAAAAAAGATGTACTTGCTAGACAGGTGCTCTACTACTTTAACCATGCCTCCAGCCTTTTTAATTAAAAAATAAGGCCTTGTAGTGTGTGTGTGTGTGTGTGTGTGTGTGTGTGTGTGTGTGTTGGTCATTACTGGGGCTTTAACTCTGGGCCTAGACTTTGTCCTTGAAGATTTTGTGCTCAAGGCAGGTCTCTATCACTTGAGCCACAGCTCCACTTCTGGCCTTTTTGGTAGTTAATTGGAAATAAGATTCTTCCAGGCTTTTCTACTTGAGCTGGTTTTGAATCTTGATCCTCAGACCTCAGCTTCCTGAGTAGTTAGGTATGAGCCACTGTCACTTGGCTCATGCTACTTTTTAAAGTGAGTTGCAGCTTTATCTTTCACCAAACTGTAAAATTTGGGGGTTATTTGATAACAGTGTCCACATTTTTTAAGACAAGCAGGGCTTTTATCACTAAAAATTCTCTACTGGAATTTACAATTGCATGAGGAGAGTATAAATACTCAATTCCTATCAGCACTTATAGTTCCCAAAACTCAAGTGAAAAGGAAGTTGACAACTCAACAAAGAAAAAGGACATGTTTGACTCACTCAGAAATGCCATTGAAAGGCACCATGGAGAGATAACTTAGCCTGACACAGTGAAATTGAAGTATATTAGATTTTAAGAGGCACAAAGAAGACAATGAAATCCCAAAGACATTTCCCCAAAAGACGTTTAGTACACAAATATCTTAAATCCCACAGTGTCAGTAAGTTCTTCATTCTAAGTGTTCAGAAATTTTCTTGAGAGCTATAGAATTATAAAAGTTAACAACAGAATCATAACATTTCCCAGAAAAGAAAAACATCCCACAAGACAGCTCTTATAAAGATTTGAGACTTTTAGGATACAAGTGTATTCTACTCTTATGGAGAGAGAGTTACATGATCATCAGGATTGTGGTTTTCTTCTTTTATTTTCCTCTTCCTTCTCCCTTTCCTTCTTCTCCTTTCCCCTCTCTCCTTTCTTTCTTCCCCTCTTCTTGCTTCCTGTTACTCCCCTCCTTCTTCTCTCTCCCTTTTCTCCTCTCCTTTTCTTCTCTACCAAACACATAGCATGACTCTTTCCCAAAGAAAGAAAAAAAATGTATATTTGAAGGTGTAATAGTAGTCTGAGACTATGCATTCTTTTTCAGTCCTGAATCCACTTACCATGAAACCTTTGGTAATAATAATAATAATCTGTTGCATGTTTCAATCATTTTGTAGTCCTTTATAGGTTTATGAGCTTATGAACTAAATCACCCTCATCTTTCTGGAAGAAGGTTTCTATACAGTGCTGTTTGGAATGAGTATATGATGTGACACTTGATCAAAAAGTCAAAATGGCATTTTAAATATTATTAAATTCTAAAATACAACAAGCATTTCATAACACAAATAACATAATCAGAAAATAATGTTGAAACTAGAATCTGCCCTTCACTGGGGCTGCCCATTGTTTGGCTTCTCTTTGCAAAAACAACAAAACTGTTTCTGGGATCTAATTGATTTAAAGGAGCATTTCATATGAATGCATGGAGAATCTTAAATTCAGCCAATGGAATAATCACATAGTACTCCAGATCTAGTCTCCTCTGTGTTTCTAGAATCTAGAATAATGTCTGATGCTACACAATAAACATTTGTTGAGTGAAACATTGTACCATCCTATATTGCAATGTTAATGGATTCACCAGCAATGAACTAAACTTTTTCTTCCTCCTCCTCCGCTGCCTCTTCCTCCTCTTCCTCTTCCCCTTCGTCTTCCTCTTCTTCTTTCTCTTCTTCTTCTCCTTCTTCTTCTCCTTCTTCTTCTCCTTCTTCTCCTTCTTTTTCTCCTTCTTCTCCTTCTCCTTCTTTTCCTTCTCCTTCTTCTTCTCCTTCTCTTGGAGTCTACAGAAAGCCATAGAAAATACGGAGGAACTTACTGGAGCTAGCCAAGACCCCACATATAACCGCCAATTCTCACAATAGTGATAAACCATATACTATTAGTTGCTGTTATTAAACCACAAATTTGAAATGTATGCATATCATAGAATAAGGAAATTCTCTGCCATTGTTTCTGTTGTTTCCTACTGGGAAAAATAAAAAGAAGGAAAGGAACAAAGCATGGGGAGAATTGTGAAGTCAGTAAGGAAGGAGGAGCCATAACTTGCTGTAGCTTCACATTTTTCCACAGAAGGTGGTACAGCAGGAGCAGGTGCCTCCTCTGGAGAGAGGCGGCCTGGTTAGAATGCACAGAGGTGGGAGGGGTTCTGGAGAGAGGCGGCCTGGTTAGAATGCACAGAGGTGGGAGGGGTTCTGGAGAGAGGCGGCCTGGTTAGAATGCACAGAGGTGGGAGGGGTCCCGGGCCATCTGCCCACTTCCACCTTCCTCAACCCAATGGGAAGGTAGAAGGACCTCGCGGTTTCCCCTGCTGTTCTGGACCTATCATCTTCCTTCTGGAAGAGTCGAGATTCCTCCCAGCTCGGTACCTCCTTCTGCTGTATGGTCATCTCGTTTCCTGTCATTCTACCTGCAAAGCCCTGGGTGTAGAAGCTTTGAACATTTAACACAAATTAAGCTACCCCATAATAACAGGTCATTGATTCTACATCCCCCTCCCCTGACTCTTCCAGAAACAGAGTAGAATAATTCTTATTTTAATGAAATGAAATATACACTGGTTTTGCTACCTGTACTGTAAAAAGCTCAAATTGAATATGAATAGCATTTATTTGTAAGCTTTACAACCCTCGGTTCAGCTTTTGGTTTAAGGACAGGAAAAAGGAAAAAAAGACAATAAAATTTTCTATTTCTGAGCTGAACAAAGGCATTTTAAAGTTGGATTTAAGAAAAAAACATTTTTCACAATATGTTGGAAATGATCTGTACAACTTGTGGAGTGAGCAGGGAGGAAAAGTAGAAGAAAAATGAGGGAAGGGGTAACAAGTTTGACAAGACACGTACTTATTACCTTACTTATGTAACTGTAACCCCTCTGTACATCACCTTGAGAATTAAAAAAATTTCTGAGCTATAAGCAGAGACAAGGTTTAGCTTATAAACATTAGAAACACTAACAGTTGTTTCTCATTGACTGTTATACATGAATACATTATACATAAAGCCCTGAAGAAACAACAAGAAAACAGTACTATTCTAGGTACCAATATAAACTAGGTTGTCAACATGAGTGGGTGAAAATAAAATGGTTAGAAATATTTGTTTATTCTGTTTCAGCTAGCTCACTATAAAACAGAATGCATTGTCTTGGTAGACAATGATTTCAAGCTTATGAGAATATCAAATGAGCTGAGGGGAGGGGAGAGAGAGAGAGAAGAAACACAGGAAGTTAGAGCAGTTCTTTCACGAAAAAACTAAAATGGATTTGTCTTGGATAGTTGTATGTTCTTTCTCTATAATATCTAGGCTGTCTTCAATCCCCGAGATTCGATCTTCTGCATGGCCTAACCTACTGTCAAGACTTTCTACTTTGTTTTTTATTTCTTTTCTTTCTAAAATGAACTTTACAACTTTGGCGTGGTGGGGGAAGGGGGAGAATGGGAAGGGATGGGCAGGGGAAACAAAGGAGTAGGTAACAATGCTTGATAAGAAAACAACGTACTCATTACCTTGCCCATGTAACTGTAACCCTTCTGTGAGGTATTTTCACAATAATAAATAAATAAATCCGCCTCCCTCCACTCATCATGTGGCATCACACTTTAAAAAAAAATGAAAATGTTAAGATTAGCATTTAAATAAATACTAAAGTCAATAGGAGACATTTCTGCATTTGTATGACAGTCCAATCCACCACAGACAACATCATTTGATGGTCACATGGGTGACACTGTTTGCCCATTATTTAGCAGATTGCTATATCTTCCATATCAGATATATTATCAAATTTAGTCCTTTGTTTTACTTTCATTTTAGATGTAAAGAGGTCAATGAATGGCAGACACAACATTTTAAACACATGACTCTCTTTCCCCCAAACAGCTATTCTAATAATACCTCTTTTGGGGTGACTTCATGATTCTTAAGGTGTGCTGTTTTCACATGTAAAATGCTGTAGTATTAGAAGTCATTCATAAAGGTGCATCTCCTCCCTTTATAACTGTACCATCCACCCATCCATCGTCTATCTGTCCATCCATCCATCTTCCATTCATCATCCATCCATTCTCTCTTCCCAACACTTTCCTTAAACACCTTCTTGATGTCAGGCTCTGAGCTAAGCCCTAGTGATGAATAATAAAACCCAGGTCTCTGCCTTCACGAAGTCTAAATTCTTTTACAGAGACAGACAATAAATGAGAGAGTGAATAAGGCAAAACTGCAGCTTGTTGTCTGCGTTCTAAAAGACAGAAGTAGAAATTGTAAAGAGTGGGAGGAGGCAGGTTAGATGGGATGGCCAGGATAAGACTACCTGACTATGTGATGATTTACATCTGAACTATGGAAGACGGGAATGAGTAGTCATAGGAAGCTCTGGGCCCAAGAGACCATACACCAAGACAGGGACAAGTCTGCTGCATTCTGGGAGCAAGAAGACAAGAACAAGAAGGACATGAGGACGTGATGGGACAATGGTCTACAGGGAAGTTGGAGACATTGACGGGAGGCAGATCATAGGAAAGAACTGAAATGTTATTACATGAAGCAGGGGAAAGGAATTAAAGAATAAATTGCCAGAATTCTTTTTCTAAGTTATAGGTACGATAAACAAAGGCATGTTGATAACGATCACAAATATATTTATATCTGCATTCTGTGAAAAATAAGATGAAGAGGTTCAGTCCCCAGTCTCTCTTGCCTGTAATCCTAGACACTCAGGAGGCTGACTCTTGAGGATCAGAAACCAGCCTAGTTAGGCAAGTCTATGAGATTCTTACCTCCAACGAACCACCAAAAAGCTGGAAATTAAGCTGTGGCTTTAGTGATAGAGCACTAGCCTTGAGTAGAGAAAGTTAACCAACAATGAATTCATGAGTTCAAACACATGAGTTCGCTGAGCTCAATGAGGTCATGAGTTCAAGCCCCAGAAAATTCTGAAGAAGTAATTCACTCTAGGTCTGATTTCTATACTTTGCTCCTCTGGTGAGGCAAAGATGTCTCACTTTAGATACGAGGTGGGGGAGGGGGACTAGCTGATGAATATTTCTAATTCAAAACCATGTCATCTAGGGTCTTTCTGGTTTTGCTGTCAGCCTATCAAAATAAAAGACACAGTGCCTGACTGATTGAGGCCCGCTGCTACCTCCCACTGATGAGGAAACCCAGTTCTCAGAATCCAACTTCCAGAGTCAATAGAGACAAATTCATATTATTCTTGTTTGTTTGATCCAGTTTTGCTGTGTAACAGTCTTAGCAGTTTTTGTAAAAAAATTTTGGCTTTCAGCAATAAACTGAACTTACTGAAAGTTTGGATATTTCTAGCCTGGCTGGATATTATTTGCACTTCTTATTTTCTAGTTTTCAAATAAAATCTCATTTTTACTTAGACAGGCCTGAACCACGCTCCTCCTGTTGCCACTTCTCGTGTGGCTGGGATGACAGGCCACATGTCACCACAAGCATCTTTTTAGTCATTGAGATGGGATCTTGTAAACTTCCTCCCTACTCCCTCCCCCCACCTCCCCGCTGACCTCAAACCATGATCCTCCCCAACTCCACCTCCCTAAGTAGCTAAGATTACAGCCATGAGTCATCTCTCTGGTTTAACCTAATAAATCTCCGCTCATCTTTTTTTCAGAACTGTGTTTCTTTCAACAAGTGGCCAAGTATTTGTAGCGTTCATCCTGAAAGGAACACACCATGAGCTGGGCCTCCTGAAGGGGAGACAGGGATAACTTACCTTCCCTGTTCACTCTCTGTCAGGCCACTCGCTACATGCTGTCTGTATGTTATCATGCACAGAGTTCCCCACACTCAGCCATAGGCGCTTCTGCCATCCAGTTAGGAAAGTGAACTATGGAACGGACACGAAGTGCTCAGGTTTTTCTTTTTTTTTGAAATTTTATTTTATTTGTGAACATGCTGTACAGAGGAGTTACAATTACATGGGCAGGATAATGCGTACATGTCTTACCAAGCATTGCAGCCTCCTCCTTTGTTTACCCTTCACATCCCTTCCCAGCCTCCCCCCTCCCCCCCAATCCCAATCCTTCTCCTTCCCCCCCCTT
>NW_012267338.1:5661746-5713092 GCF_000151885.1 Dipodomys ordii
AAGGAAGGAAGGAAGGAAGGAAGGAAAATAAATATAATAAGAATATATTTTTGAGGCAAGAAGAAGCTTTCTTTATTTGCAAAATTGATGGCAATTTCAAAACTTGAAAACATTCATATAACAGAAACTTTCTAAAGAAAAGAATGAATTATCCCAAGAAGGACCTGACCCACAGGATGTATATATTAGAAAAATGTTTTAAAATCGTAGGTACTCAAATGAAAATAGCACCAGTCAGGAAACCATATCATGTGCAGTTGATTCCAATTCTAATAGTAACTTTCCTTCTTGACCTTGAACAAGGTTTTTGACATTTTTTTCAAATCCCAGTTTCTTATACATCAGACAGAAGCAGAGATAGCAGTTCTTTTGTGCCAAGGGCATAATTGTTATGGAAGAGTTATTCAATGTGACAATTTTTAAGCTTATTGAGAATAGTCCTCAATAACAGGAAGGCAGTGATTGTACATAAAATATAATCAAAACCATAATCAGAAGGGTTTGGTGTCCTTGTCCACCACAGGTCTTAATAAGACTGACTATTCTGGTCATACCTATGTTGGAAAAAAAAATAAGGCAAACCTATCTAAATCCACTGTTCATTGAATCCCATTTCTAGATTCAGAATCTATCCACTTTGGGGCATATATTGTGCCTCATTGCTAATATTTCTTTAGACAGATATAATAGAACTAATGTATTAAAACCTAGCTTTCATTTATTTTCTGATTAATCGTTGCTATGCTCAGCGGTGAGTCACATCGGGAAGGTAGCTGGTCTGGGCTGTGACCTTGATTTCTTGATTTAGAGAAATTAAAAGAATAAAATATATATCTTCATAAAAAATCTAGATGGAAGAAGTAAGTTATAAATATGAAATGTCAAGTCCCTTGAAATTCATATGAACTTTTAAGAGATCGTTTTGTGAAATAGAGGATCAACTAAAAAAATCAATAAGTCAAACAATGTGATATGAAAACATATTTTTTCCTCTCTTGATCAAATACAGCCAAGTCACCTTGGAGAATAACTTGAGTTATCATCTCCCCCAAAACATGTCAATCAGACATATGATATGTTTATTAAGAAGAAAAAAAAGAGGAAAGATCTCAAACACATGGAAGATGAAAAATAGTGCTTGCTTTTAGTTACAGCAAAAAGCATCATCAAGTGTTCAGTAAAATTGGTGATAGCAGGAAAGACTTCCAAGTAAAGGAACTAGAAATTACTCATACAAAATATGTTATGAGATTGTCAACACAAAACAGGCCATAGTCATTAGCAAATTAATTAAACCACACTTTTTGTTTCAATGTTTTGAATACCTGCTGAGGTTGTGTGTTTGAAGCAAGTTCAATGTGTTTCACATGTGGTTTACTTTATGTATTAAAAGGAATGTTTGCGATTTCAATTAAAATGATCGCAGTTTTGAAAACCAACATCTGGTGCCCATTTGGTCAGATCTACAAAATGTGGAGAGATTCACAGAGGAGAAACATACGTGTAATATTCCACAATATTCCACTCATTTAAAGGAATGTGCATAGCAATGAATTATTGCCAGCTTCGTGCATAGAGATGTGGGTGGCACTGGATAGTTGTAATCTTTGCGTGTAGAAAGGAGAGAATTGATGCAATGGAGGAGCTAAAATGTCTCAGCTTGTCACTGAATTTTCTACAGTATTAAGTAAAACTTGTGAGTGAGTCTATTGTGTTCATCCATTTGGGAAAAAAATAATAATGCAACATGGAGAAGTAAGCATAGGTTTTGAATCAGATGACCTATAGTCAGACTATATCTCTGCCTCTTATCTGCTGGTCAACCTATTTGCATAAATTATTCAATTTCTCTGAATTATATATATATATATATATATATATATATATATATATATATATAAAATCAGACTAGCACAGACCCTTAGATTATTGTGAATGCACAGCAAGAAAATGCCTAACTTGTGAGTTCCTTTTCTTCACCCATCCTAGCTTCCATGACTCTGAGATCTTTAAATTTTCTTTAACAGTCCTATTAATGCACAATTTAAACCACTGATTTCATTTCTAGAAATCATGGGCATGAGCCAAAAAAAATAAATAGTGTGTATCATTATGTTTTCTTACCTTATGCCTTTCTGCAGCTTTAGAAGCAGCAGAATTGACAGAAACACATGGAATGATTAAAAGCAAGTTGCTAGACTTGAGGTATGAACAAGTTTTAAAATCTACATTAGAAAAAGCATGATTTGAGCCGGGCGCTGGTGGCTCACGCCTGTAATCCTAGCTACTCAGGAGGCTGAGATCTCAGGATCACCGGTTCAAAGCCAGCCCGGGCAGGAAAGACCGTGAGACTCCTATCTCCAATAAACCACCAGAAAACGGAAATGGAGCTGTAGCTCAAGTGGTAGAGCGCTCGCCTTGAGCTGAAGAGCTGAGGGACAGCGCCCAGGGCCAGAGTTCAAGCCCCACGACTGACAAAAAAAAAAGAAAAAGCATGATTTGTATTTTCAATCTGTCTGAAACAGCCTATGTTTTAACACAACCATGCTTTCACGGTTGCTCACATTTTTATTTTTCCTATGTATTCTACATCACAGATCCACCTGTAATAGAATTCTAAATTTTATACATATAATACTATATATATATATATATATATATATTTCTTGTTGACATGAGTTGCTGTTCCTTTCTTTGACACTTGGTTCTTTGTTTTCTCCATATTGTGATTTTTCTATTTTGTTCAAACTTATCACTGATCCACTTAGAAAAGTAAACTTTGGTCATGGAGATCAAGTCAATAAGCTTATCTTTGTGAACATAACATATAGACAGTGCTAAAATTAAAGCTGGTGCAGCAGTCCTACTGTTGAAGATTATTATGCAGCTTTAGTTCTTAAAAATTGCATTTGAAAGAATGACTCTGCCCCATTTGTTAGGAAATGGAAAGACTTGGAAAAATTATTTTAAATGAAGTAAGCCAGACCCTAAGAAATATAGGTCCCGTGGTTTCCCTCATTTGCAATAATTAGCATAATTTTCAGATGAGCAGAAAAACTAAAAAGCTATGAACATACAACCATATAAGATGATTGTGAAGTGGGAAGGGGAAACAAGGGAGGAGGCAACAATGCTTGACAAGAAATGTACTCATTACCTTGCCCATGTAATTGTAACCCCTCTGTACAGTATTTCCACAATAAAGAAAGATGATGTGAAGTGAAATGAACCCCAAGATATAGACACAAAATATCTTTTTTGGTCATTGTTGTTTTTAATGTACTACATGATGTTTTTGTTTTCTTTATATTTTCTTCCTGCTGTGGCATATCCCCTGTTGTCACTGTATTTGATTTTGGTGCCATATATATATATATATATATATATATATATATATATATATACATATACATATACATACATATCTATACATATATATTCATATATATATACATATATATATATTTGTCTACTTTGGGGAGGGAAAGGGGAATAACAAAACGCTGTAACAAGGACACAGGGTGACCCATTGCCACAATGATACCCACAAGGCAGTATATTGGAAATGAACTTTACAACTTCAGTGGGGAGAAGTGGGGGAGGGGGGAGGGAAGGGATAGTGGAGAACAAGAAGGGAGGGGTAACAGTGCTCGACAAGAAATGTACTCATCGCCTTACTCCTGTAACTGTAACCCCTCTGTACAGCATCTTTACAATAAAGTAAAATTTTTAAAAAAATGCATTTGAGTTCCAAGAGAAGCTCTACAATTTATTATTTTTATTGCAAAAATACTGTACAGAGGGGTTACAATTACATGAGCAAGATAATGAGTACATTTCTTATCAAACATTGTTGCCTCCTCCGTTTACCCTTCCCATCCCTTCCCATTAGCCCCCCCTCACCCCCCCACCAAAGTTGTAAAGTTTGTTTTTCTGACATTACGACATGTACATCTCATTGTTGCAATGGGTCCGCCTCTATCCCTATTTAAACAATTTGTTTTTTCCCTTCCCCTCCACAAATTATACCGACATCAAATACAGTGAAAGCAGAGGTTATACCATGGGGGAGGGACATACAAAGCAACAAAGAAATCATCTTATACATATGTTAGAAACAATTGCATGAAAGAAAAAAATTGAATACTTATCTTGGGGTTCATTTCCCTAACACCAATGTATCTGACCTTTTCTGCTTGACTCAGACATACACTGGTTATTGCAAATAAGGGAAACCATGGGACCTATGTTTCTTTGGGTCTGGCTTACAAATTACAACAGCTGTATACTAAAAAGCATTTACACAAAGTCAATCTATATCTCAAAGGAAACATGAATATCTGAATTTCTTTGTAGGCTGGTTTTACTTCATCTATTTAGTGTGTTGGTACATCAACTAGTTTTAACAGCTGAGAGAAAATATGCCACAAAGAAAAAAACTTGATTTTTGGATGGTATGCATTTATTTTTTAATCATCAGGTTTCATTTTATCTAATGTACTATTTAACCTTCAGTGTTAATAATGACTAAGGAATTCTACAAGTAAATATGACTTAAAATCCACAAAATAAATAATAGAAGTGGAGATCTTAGGTATGCACCAGCTGATGAGAATTTTATGAGCTCTGCCACCACCAATAAAATATATCATACTTACATAAAAATTTACAGTTGAAATAGAGAAACATAGCCTTCATAGTCACTAACCTTTCAGAATTAAATACAAAAATAGAAAATGTTACTAAGTTAAATCGTTAGATCCTGGAAAAGGAGTTTTTATAAAGAGCTATAAATGTGAGACTACTCTGTACATTTTTTTCCGAGTCTAAACTGATCTGACTTCACCTTAAATGATTGACAGGCTTCAAGAGAGCAAAGGAGAATCCTGGTACAATCTGCTAATGGATGTCCTTGTATTTGTTCCCTCCACTCTATCTCAAAAGCTTTTAGTCTTCTTTAGACAAGAAAAAAACCTGGGTAAGAAAGTTAAGGTTGTACCAAATGAACTCTTGAGCCAGCACGTTAGGTATTTGTCAAGTGTGGTATGCTGTTTGGCAAGTTGAGAGTCGCATTGACTTGATTGTCTGAACATATCAATAGCTCACAAAAGCTCAAAATCTACCTTTTAATACGTGCATGACACCCCCATGCTAACGAATAATGAATGCTCTTTTTTTTTCTTTATTTAACCTGTCATTCTGTACCACTGGATTAGAAGCAGACACCACAATTGTCTGCTGTGAAGAACAACTCTTAGAAACCAGTGCATAGCTGAGATAAAATGACTTTTGCACAATGTAAATGAAAAAGGTGGCAGGTGGAGGGGAAAAATGGTTTCTGAAACAGAAAACCTCAAATTGCAGGAAACTATAACCACCAAATTACAAATGTGTGCTATGGTTTCCTCAGATTATAAGTAAATGATTTGAAAGTATTCATCGGATGATCTTAGGTCCAGATCGAATAGAAATATTTAAGATAAATAAATATTCCATTTTCTTCAGTAGGTACATGAGAAAACTCAACTAAATGCATTTTGCAAGAAGAATATAGCTGTCTGTAGTAAAGGCACATAAAGGAAATGACTAATGACAGTAAAGCAAATTTAATTATGAACTATACAAGTGACACTACAGATATTCTTATGAGCCATTCAGTCTAAGATTCTGTCCATGGTCTGAGAAAAATATAATGTATTGTCTATTTATATATTTCCTAATGATTTGTATCTATGGTATTATGTTTAATCTTTTCCCATCAATCCAGTCTTTTTTCTTTTATTTTAAAACTATTTTTATTATTATACATCAACAGGGTAAAGAGGGTTTCATTGTATTTATCCCACAAATGTGGACATTGTACTTCGGATAAGTTCACTCCCTTCAATGCATTCAGTGCTACCTGGGTTTCATTATACATGCATTTCATTATACTCATTCCATTTGTTCCCTCATTTATACACATATGCAGCATACTTTGATCTTCACCCCTCGGTCTCTCTCCTTTCCCCTCCCACTGAAGACACCCCAGGAAGTTCTTTATATACTCTCATGTCCCATTAATATCATCTTCATTACTTTAGGTCTAGAGGCCACATATGAAATAACATGTGATAACATGGCTCTTGGAGCTTAGCTTATCCTGCTCAACATGATGCTCTCCAGTTCCATTCCTTTTCCTGCAGATGATGTAATTGCATTATTTTTAAAGACTAAATGGTATTTTATGCATATGTGTATATATAGATATAGATAAATCACATTTTCTTGGGTACCTATGATGAGCCCATAGTTTAGGTTTTGTGAACAGTGCTGCACTAGCATAGGAATACAAATTTCTCTTTTTATATTATTTTGCATCCCTTCAGATACAAACACAAGACTATAGTGGTGGCCATAGATAGTTTCTTGGTTTATGTAGTGGGGGGGGGGGGAGTGGGGAGGACAGTCCTGGGGTTTGAATGCAGGGACTATGCACTGTCTCTGATCTTTTGTGCTCAATGCTAGCACTCAACCACTTGAGTACAGTCTTATAACCCTACAACTATAGTCACTGTGAAAAATATCTCAGATAATACAATACCCAGCAGAGTGTTCATTATTAATTTTTGTTATGTACAGATTGAGTCTCAACTGTAGTGCTGTATTGCCTAGGAAGAGGAGAGCACATAATGACAATTAGACATGATCCCCTGAGGAGTTCCAGCATTCCCAAGGGGTTTGACAATGCCCTTCCAGAAAAAGTCATAGTACTGGTTGTTACAAAGACTGCAGATGCTTTTGATGCTATGTACCCCAGGATGCTAAAGCTGGTAAAATGCCAGAGAGAAATTAAGAGAAACAGTTATCTTACCAGAAATGCAAATAACTTCCTGGTTGAAAAACGAGGTAGTAAAAGTGTTGACAAATAGCCATAAGGAAAATGAAATAAATGTTATATAAGTTAGCGGCAGTATTGAGCATCATCAGCTTCATCCCATGAGCTGGGCTAGGGTGATAGATCGTAGCTCCTGAGCAATTTATATCGTTTCATTCAGTGCTTTGCAGCCAGTCACCAAGGAGAATGTTATACACTAATGCTCCGCAAATCCAATTGCTTTATAAAAGTCAAGTGGAGATGTTTTCAAAATGGGATTTTGATTCAGTAAGTTTATTTTAAATAATTCCGCAGTGAAGGGCATCAAGTAGTATCTTGTATATAATTGTAGGCTGCACCGTTGGTCCTACTTATTATTTTCATGCTTCCTCCCACACCTCTACCTGCCTTAGATTGACTTCTCACATTTATTCCTGTGATTCTCTTGGCAAGGCTGACGTGATTGAAACCGTGCTGACAGAAGCCTGTAAAGCTGGGAATTCTTAGAAATTTAGATCTTCCCTTCCTATGAGGCTGGAAGTGCCTTTGGTGCCTATAAAGTGGCACTTCTTACCTCAAACCCACTGCCAGGATGAATTTTGAAGCCCCCCCACTTCAAGACTCTTGCTTGCTTTCCCCTTTCCTACCTTGCTTTCATGATTCCCTCCCTACTTTCTTCTAGAAACAATTAACTTGCACGTGAAACTTTCAACGAGATTTTGCTTCTTCAAACGCCAGACCTAAGGATTTCAGTTCCTCCATTCACATCCTTCAGCGTGCACCCCAAAGGTCCTTCCATCCATCACCAAATCCAGCTCCGTCTCAGGTCAAAATTGCCATTGTTTTAGCTACACTCATAGAGTTACCTAGTAACTACCCCTCTCCTTTTCTTTTTCATAGTATCCTGGGTGACTTATTTTAATGTGAGGTAGATTATACCAACTCTGCTTCATAATCTCTTCAAATTACTGCCTTTGCTTCTTCAAATAAACTCCAAATAACTTATTGAATCTTTAACTGCCCACCTAATCAGATCCCTACCCCCTTCAGTGACATTTCCTAACAGGGGCTAATGTCACCGATTTGGACCTTTGCTCCCCAGTCTTTTCTTGGCTTTTACCACGTTTTTCACCTCAGCCACATCAGACCTTGCTGCTCACTCCGTTTGTCCCCTCATTCATCTCAGATCAAATGTTATTTGTTCAAAGAAAACCACTCTCACTTCCAATCTCATGTAGACTCTTTTCATTGTTATATGACTGTATTTTTTCCTTCATAGTATTTGTTATTGTGTGACATTAATTTCTTTGCTTGCTTCTTTAATTGTCATTGATTATTTACTCACCTTCTCCTAATATCACTGTAAAATGTAAATACTTGAACCTTGAAACCTTGGCTGAATCATATCAGCAATATCTATACCCAATACAGAATACAATCTCCATTCATATTTATTAGATAAGTGTGTAATGTGAGTGATTTTGCAATTAAGATATGAACAAAATTACTTCCAAATATTAAATAACTTGTTCAAGGTTATATACAGTCACACAAGAGTTCCTGGAGGCCCCAGCTGAGCCCTTAGGCACATGTTTTCCTATTTTTCTGCATTTCTGAAGTTTGTTCCACTCAAATGTTCTAATCAGCTTTAGCCTCTCAAAGCCCCACATACTTTTCCCTAGAGCTGACTGTGCAGTACACAGGAACAGAACTTCTTAGGTTGTTGAAATTGCAGGAGATCTTTAGCAAAGCCAGGCACAACAACTGGAGAAATTGGAAAGGAAGAGTGGTGAAACAGGGAAGTTCATAAAGAGATTATCAAAGAGAATGACTACTTTGACAGACATGCATTTTAATAAGCATTCATTAGGGAGTACAAAAGACTATGCTACAGATGACAACTTAAACACCAAAAAAAAAAGTAATGTTAAGAAGAAAAAAGTATGCTAAAGTATTTTAAATGCAAATGAGTAAGATACATCAAAAACCATGTACCATTAGATTATTATGGGAGTTAACGAAGGAAGAGAGCAAAGACTTCACAGAACAAGTTGAAGAGTATTTGTTGAATAAATTAATTACAATATAATGAAAAGTTGAAGGCTAAGGTCAGGATGCTAGATGAGATTTATGGTTATAAACATCTTAGGGTTTCTGTTCACTAGCATGGGAGCTGCAAATGAACTGTGCATGAAGTAGACTGCCCTGAAGTTCTCTTCTTGTGTCTTTACCTAGATTCTTGAAATGTGAATGGGCGGCATAAAATACTACAATGGAAAACTCTGCTCCTTCCCTGCTGCCTTTCTTGTTGCAACCATGTTTTCCATTCTCCCTATTCATTTATCTTTCCATTCTTCTAAAGGCAATTTAGCAAGCACTCGGCAAAGAGAAACAATCTCATCATTCTTCATCAAAATAGGCTTTGTAGAAGAAGTTTAAACAAAGAGCTGAAAAAGTTCTGAGAATTAACTAGCACTATTGGTTAGTCTACTTGTAGTAAGTAAAATAAGACCTAGAAATCAAATGGGAAAGCAGAATTCAGACTATGGGAACGGAATGGTCTCAAAATAGTGAAGGAACATGAAACATACTTTCTTTCCTAGTCGAGCTTAAGGTTTTACCTCTAACAATAAATAAGGTAATTAGGATTCTTGAAGTCATTTCCCCTTATAGTCTATAGAAGAAATGTGCATGAAAGTTATGTATTTAATTATGCACATTGTTTTATAAATTATATGTAAATGTGTATTATACCTAATTTTCCTTTAGAGATGATAGTGGGTCCCCTGTAAACACACATACACACACACACACACACACACACACAGAATGCTAATTTTCATATAAGTAGTTCAATCCAGCTTTAAATTCAACTGAATGTGGGCATATATTTCAGAAATAGTATAGAAAGAACCATGTCCTTCATATTTCCTGATTGAAATTTTAAAGCCTTTCATTAAAAAAATGTATGAGAGTTTCAGGATTATCATTCAGAACAGGGAAGTTTCACCACAACGCAACACTACTTGTAATAAGGTCTTGCTTATCATTAACTTATTAGGGATGAAAAGATCAAGTTGAAAAAACAACACCTTGTTTCCAAAATTTATATTTATTTGCAAAGCAATGCATGTTAATGTATAGGTTAATATGGAAAAGTGTAAAAATGGAAAGTAAAAGAAAATATTCATAAGAGACTTAAACAGGAACAAAACATGTTACTGACAGGGCAGTTCAGCAGGAGGCTAGCTGCTTATCCTTCTTGAAGATCTAGGTTGGCTCCCTTCTATCTATCTCCCACCAACAAATAAGGAACAAGGCAGTTTATTAGAAAAAGGTGGGAAAGATAAATGCATGTTAACATCAGATGACATCAGGAACATTTTCAAAGATGTAGATTAAGAAGTGAACTCTCATCCTTTCTCACTTTCTAGATTCCTAGAGCAAGGGCAGAAGAGAGTGGGTGGATCAGGATGTCTAGTAGAGAAAATCTGGTGATATTCATTCATAGAAAGAGCTTTAAAACACATTATAAATGAATTAAACATCAGAACTTAGCAAAGGAGAAACGGATAGCTATTGCTAAGCCTGCTCCTCTGACTAAGAAGTAAAGCAATGGTACTTGAATAATCATTGGCACATAGAAATCCCTTCTTTTAGTCCATCAATAACTTAGTTTGGATATTAGGATTTGCTCTAGTAATTTCCCAAGCTATGTTCTGAGTTCTGCTTTTGGGCAAGTCAAATAAGAATTCATTTTTCAATCATTTTTTGGCTTTTGTTGGACACATATGTAATTTAATATAATTTTAGAAACTCATGATGTTATCATTTCTATCCTTCCTTCCCCAGTTTTTAAGTGTTCCATTTTTCTTACTTAAATACAATCTTTTAATCGTATACTCGTCAGACTTTGAGAGACACGTACACAAACATATATAATGTCTTATTTTAGCTTGAAGTGAAAAAAAATTCTCATAGAGCATGTGTAGTGAATATGCAACTGGTTGCAATAGAGGAGACTCAGAAATGGAACTGATGTGCCTAACCCCTGAATTTCCATAGGCTCCATCTCAGACATATTACCATGCACAGCGCAGCATTTCTTCCCATTGAAGTAACCCCCTCCTGAACACAGACTGGAGGCAGGGGTTGTCAGATTTGATCTGGAAATTCAGCAGCAGCCCACTGCACATGATTTTACTAAGTCAGAACTTTTCACCTATTTCCTTAGGACACTGTTGTGCACATTTTAAACATGTGAATCCCAGTGCTGAATTCAAGTGCAAGGAGAATAGGGATTCTAATCTTTTTAGAATTTATGCTCCAGCAGGATGTGTATTCCTTACTTTTACTTGTTGGTATGTGTTTATTGCTTAGAACAATGTTTAGCATCGCATAGATATACACATACACATGGGGCTAGTGTGTGTGTGTACAAGAGAGAGAGGAAAGAGAGAACCAGATAAATGAGCAAATCCGTTGTTCATTCTAAAGACAGAATATATACTGCCTTTAGCAGTGTTTTTATTTTTCTCTGTTACTTGTCTGACTCCATACATATCTCATCCTTCATCTCAAGATTCCTTTTGCACTCCTCTTTTAGGACTTTAAGACTGGAACTTTGATCAGCAGCTTTTCTTATTTCCCTTCTATTTGAAACAAGAGGCAGAAAACCAGGGCTAATTGACACCCATTTGGTGCCTGGTACAAGGTTGGACATGTTTATGTACACAACCTTATTAAACAAGGTAGAATAGAGCTGATCCAATGCATCTTGACTGCAACCTCCCTTTGTCTTTGTAAGAATGCAATCAAACAGATTTGGATAACCAAATGGAATCCAGGCTAACTTGAGTGATAAGACGAACATCTAAAGAATTCTTTCCTCCAGATCCTGCCTAGTAACATATAGACTGTGTTTTAGTGTTGCTGTTGCTGAACGGCTTTACTCTTCTTGAACCCATTCAAGTCCCATTTTTTTATATCATGACTAGGGGATAGAGAAATAACTGTATAGTATGTCTCTAGTATGCTAACTGGGAATCAGAACGCTCCTTCTGAACTAAAGCACATTCTTTGGGGAGTTTCTCAGCCTTTAGATAGCCTTGGAAAAGTACATTTTAGAGCTCCTGTTGAAGACAGAGTGTGACAGAAATAATTCGGGGTTTGGAGTCAAATTCATATGTATTTAAACTCAAAATTGCAATGTACGAGCTAAACTTAGATAACTAAGCATTCATGTATGTCTAGGACAAGAAGCCAGCTCACACTATTACAAGAATGTTGGAAGCGAAGGGAAAACAAAGGAGGAGGCTACAATGCTTGATAAGAAATGTACTCATTATCTTGCCCATGTAATTGTAACTCCTCTGTACAGTATTTTCACAAAAAATAAATAAAAAATAAAGAAAAAAAATGAATGTTGGGCAGTCACTTTAAATACCTAGTAGCTCAGTGAAGGATACCATAATAACTGGCAGTAGGTAAGGGATTGTGGCATCTCAGTCTAAAAGCTAAAACTCACACACTTGGGCATATGTATCCTGTGAAGGGTGCCTGGATAGTGACTTCGGATCACAGCTCTTTTCCAATGCCTATTTTTCTCTCCAAAATCAAAGTAAATGCTACTTCCTCTAACTCCACCATCCCACAATAAGCTCTTTGAGTATCCTTCCTGTAGTGGAAGTTGTATGCACCCATATAATTCAGAAAGTCTCCATGTTAAACATCAGTTTGTCTCTGTGTTCACTATATAATCTTGGGCAAGTCAATTCAAGTGTTTGAGTTTCAGTTTCCTTGTTATTAAAAGGACTGAGACTTGAATTAAAGAATGACCTAAGAGAACAAATGAAACGTGTTTCAATCTTTAAAATGCTTTACCAGTTGTCTCAGTTATTTCTGACTGTGTCACTAATCACCGAAGGTTAGTGAGCTAAAATAATAATGCTTAATTATTCCTTCGAAGAGTCTGAAGTCTGAATAGGGGGTCAGCTAGGTAGTTTGGCTCAAAATGGCATCTGAGGCTGGCTCCTTCACCTACTCTTGCAGTGCCTTACCTGACATGGTTGGAATGGCTGGGGCTTAGCTAGACATCTCTCTGTTCTCACTTATTTTCCCAAAAAGGATAACCAGACATTTCTACCCATAGCTCAGGGGTCCAAGATAGTATATTCTAAGATAGTACACTCCAAGCCTTTGCTTGCATTGTGTTTGTTGTTTTGGTCATGCTAGTAGCCAAAGCAAGTCACAGAGCTAATCATTCAATCAATGTATCGGGTGATTACCAAGGCCATGAGTACCAGAATGAGCATCACTGTGACAATCTCCCGCAGCCACACATGTGGTAACTGATACTGTCAGTTACTACCAGCATTTATGCCATTTATCCATTTCGTTCCTACTATTTTACTATAGCACCTATTCGGACATTTGCATGATGTTGGTTGTCTTATGTGTTAATCTTCTTGTTTTAAGGAGATTATAAATTTCTTGATGTCAGTGATTCCTCTCTAGTGTTATTTAATATTCTCTACAAAGCATATTAGAATGTACAAGGTTTTAGAGGCTTTACAGGTAAGGTTAAAATTCTCCCAAATCTACCAGTTCCCATCTTTATGCTTACTGGTAATATTTCTAATCTTTTTGAGTTTCTGACACTCTTACTTAGTCGTTTGCGTTAACTGTCTACTTAAATAGGTGTGCTATGCCAATGATATTTATAGATCCTTCATGGTAGATTTCACTTGCTTGTAACATCCCACCACACAAAGCGCTGTTCTCATGTTGAAAATTATGATGCGTCCATTGGTACCTAAAGACACTCTCTGAATTCTATTCAAGTTATTCATGAAGCTGTGTGACACTGCCCTCTAGAATTTACAATAATTTCTACTGTGCTCAGGTTGTAACTGGCAGTGACAGTAGCAATTGATTTTCTACTCACATTCACTCTTTTCCAGCCAATGAATTTTATTGCCCGGGGGCAGCAACAGTTGTACCCTGTAATTCATTCCACTACTCTTCTCCTTGCACTCAAAAACCAAGGTCCTCTGACTGAAGGGAAATAGCTTCTGTTCGGTGGGGGGAAATAATTGGGAGGATCAGGTCACAGAATGTCACTTTAGTGAAGGTCAGACCAATTATGAAATTGAAAGAAATGTGTGTGTGTGTGTGTGTGTGTGTGTGTGTGTAGGTGTGTAGTAAACAGTGGCTTAATGAATGTTAATGAACTCTCCATCATCTTAAAATTTACTTTATGTGCAAAATCCTTAAAAGTATTACTTTAGTCTTTTGCATTAGGAATTATTAAATGAGCCATAAAATTTTCAGATATCGGCATCATTGTTCTGTGAGATACCTATGACTCATATGGTTTTTAACAAACACATTTGCCCTCCTTGACTTGTTTTAAAATGTCTACATTGCTAGCATTTCGCATGTGTGCTTGGGTCTTTATTTCCTCTTTATGTCTTTAAGACATAAGCAATAGATAGATAGATAGATAGATAGATAGATAGATAGATAGATAGATAGATAGATAGATTAGATAGAGCACTAAGAATACTTAATGTGTAAAATATATTCAGAGGATTTACCTACTCGTCAGGAGACACATGGAAAGCATCAAAAACACATGTGAAAAAATATTTTGGAAATAAACACATTTTTTAATGTGGAAAGATAGAGCAGGGTGCTAGTGGCTCACTCCCTGAAATCTTAGCTTCAGAAGGCTAAGATCTGAGGATCAAGGTTCAAAGCCAGCTAGGCCAGAAAGGCTGTAAGACTTCTTTCTCTAACCATCAAAAGGTATGATAATGTCTCCTAAAATCCAGTCAAGATTTAGAGCATTAATGAAAATAATTGAAAACATATTGCCAAATATTTATCAAAATATTTGAAATTTTGTCTGTAAATATTTCCTAATCTTGTAGAATGAAAAAAGTTGCATAAAAGCCTCATTTGGATCCAGATTTAGTCAGTCAACAAATGCTAGCATGGCTTGAACGGTGTTCAAAATACAGAGATGTTGAGAATAAAAGGGGAAATGAAATGCAGTCTCTGCAGAAACTTCATTGAGACCAAAGCTTGAGCTTCCCAAAGTCTTCTGTGGTACCTATATGAAATAAAGCACAAGCTCCATAATGGCTCCTGTGTTTCCTAAATATGCAGGCCACTTTCTCAGCTCTCTCAAGAAGGCTTAAAATGGTTAGGAAGCAAATTTGCCTTTAATATCAATTTGACTCAGGTCATACTGTTTTCTGTTTCTGACTTGGGGAAGAAAATGTGATTGATAGTCACACTAAAATGGGCCCGGTCACTTAAAAGAGAGTGTTTGTGCTGAGGAAATTACAGAGACCGCTTACGATTCACAAGGATGTGATATTTGGTCAGCAATTGCTCCCTGCATGTCTGCGTAGCACATTTGATTCAGGGCTGCTGGCTTCTTGAGAGCATCTCTCCTTGCAAAGAGAGCATCTGCTGCTACACCTAACGATGTTTTATCTGCTCTTCTGTGGTCTCATCTCAACTACCATAGCAACGCCAACAGTGCTACCCAACCACCATCAACATCGAGGGCAAGGCTGCTTTCCCTCTGCTGCTCCAACAGCTGTTCAGGAAACTCCCAATTCATCACATGGGTGTTTTTTTTTTCCTTTATTGGATTCCTGGTGAAGAAAAATTCAGTATTTTGATAGATGCTTGTGGGTTTTTTTTTTTACCCCACCGTGCCATCTTGATTGCCTTATTATGGGAGCAATTCTGGCTGTGGCCTTACAAAAGCAGATAGAAGGAATAGTTCTTTTGGAACAACAACAAAGAAATACAGAATTACATGGAAAGATTTGAATTTTTTTAAAAAACTAAAGGCTATATTATGTTATGAATATTAAGAAAGAAAAATATAACAGTCATCACAAAGTCCCAAAAAACAAACTGGCCTTGTCTCAGTGATCTGCTAGACACATTTCCACAATAGCATGTCCCTAAAATTTACTGCCTGTGTGTGTATTCTCATTGATTTCCATCTTCATAAAGGATTTTCTAAGATCATTTCTGGTGAGGGATTAGAAAGATAATTTAGTGTCCTCTAGAAGGATAACCAAAATCAATTCTTTTTCATTATGGACACTCTCAAATAGCTTCTTTCCGCTTCATCCACCATTGCTGGTTAGGAAATGCAAATTCTTAGCAGTGTTGCCAAATTGGGGGACATCCTCTATCAAGTTCATACATGAACTGTCGGGAGAATACTTCATGGAGCTGCTTTTGGTTCTACACATCCCAAAGTGCTCTTTTCCTCCGCTCCACACATAGTTACAAATATGGGGCACCAAAGGACAGCTTCAGCCATTGTGCAACATCTGATCCTATACCTTTCTGTCAAGAAAAAACATCGTCCCCACAGGTGGTTGTAGGACTCCTGACTACTGTAAAATTTCTACATGACTACTAATCACCTAACATTACTCTGCTAAATTACTTAAATATACCCTCTTATCCTGATACAAAAAAAAATACTTAAGACTATGTATTCATTGTCATTAGACCAAGAAGTATGATAGAAGGGAAAGAGATGTTGAAGGAAACCATGTACTATCCAAAGTAGTGGCTAGTAAAGTATTTTACTTTTGCCAGACAGTGAGGGAGCTGGGGGTCTAGGTTCTCAGTAGATCTACTTAGGGGATTTCAGGTAACTCTGAATACACCTGTCTCTGGCACTACATCTCCAAAGGACAGTTGACATCTTGTAGTGTGTTCTTAACATTCCTCTCAGGTACCCCAAGTTTATCAGACGTTTGGTTCCTTCAGCCCTGTTACTTCTTTGTAAGACCAAAGACTGGCTAATCATGAGAGATATAAGACCAAGTGGCCAAAAAGAAAAAAATAAAATGCATGTTTCCTAAATGAAGGATGCATCTGAAGATCTTCAATTCTAATTGGCTCACTGTGATCAAAACTCTTCAAAAATTCTCTAGGAGAAGGAGCCAAACTCATGTCTCTGAAACACCACCTCTATTTCTTCCTTTGTATTTGATTTTTGTAGAAAGCATCTGACAGAACTGAGATGTAGAATGAATATAAAAGAGAATGAGTGCCAAGGGACTTCAATGGCTGTTGATATACAAACATTCCTCTCCTGGTGTGTGATGGGAGCATTTCTCAGCAAAGTGCTGCCAACGTTTGCTGCACACATTCTCTACAACATTTAATGCACTATCATCCAGCCTTATCACCAAGCTGATTGAACATGCAGACATGGTGGGAAGCTGTCATTAAATCCTGGCAAGTGGATTCAAATTATTTTATTTTCTTCTCATCATGAAAGTCGCAGAGGAAAGCAAAGATATCCACGTAACAAAGCAGTGGCATCCGTTGATGGCACAAAATTATTTCCTTCTGAACATTTGGAGACAGACCTTATGTTGCTGTCGATGTTGTTTTCGGGCTTGTATTTCAGCCACAGAAATCTGTAATTGCAGCCTGGCATAAAAATAAAAGGTACATACAAAGCAGTTTACTGTTCCACTTGGTTTTGCTATCTAAAGTCTTGTCTAGAGTTTTGTTGTTCCAGGAATCAATGGGGGAGACAGATTTCCCTTTTACATATTATCCCACCATATTTTTCATGAACATCACTACATTTCCTCCATATATTTTTTAATACTATGGGTAAGGCACAGAATGGTTAATTATCCAAAAGTTGGCAGTGAGGAAAGTGGAATGAGAGTTAAATCCTCTTCTCCAGTACCTAGCGCAGAGCTTTTGAGAACCTTAATATTTACTGAGATGAGGGTGGCAGCCACATCATCTATAGTTCACAATGCACCGCCATTCTGTGTCCCTTCTGACATGGCTACCGATTCCAGGGATTCACATGTAAACATCTTATGGGAGAGGGAGGAAGGGGAGGAGCGGGGGATTGCACCATGATGCTATCTAGAACACTGCCTCGTTTAACTAAAACTGAATTTGTTCCTCATTAAATTTTTAACTTTCCTTTGCTTTATATTCCTCTGGGTTTCTCAGTGATTCTAAGAAAGAGTTATATTTTCAGGCATTTGCCTAAGAGTTCTATTTTTTAATTTCTGACACACCACGAAAGTGTTTACCTCCCTAAAAATTCTACTACTTCGATAATGCAGAGCTGTCTTCTTATGTGTGGTGTTATTCTTTCCTAGGGAAAAAAATATATATATATATATACTGTAGGAAGGAAAACTGCAAAGAATTCATAGTAAATCAACTGCTATGCTATCTGCATTGAGAAGAGATAAAAACCAGTTACTATTTGCAATGTGATTATTGATGATGTACATTTCACCTAGGTGACTCCCACAGAGGAGAGTGACTTCCAACAGTAAACCAACAGCTTGTTTTATCCTTAAAAAAAAAACTGCAGGGCTGGGAAGGTGGCTCAGTGGTAGAGTGCTTGCCTTGCATGCATGAGGCCCCGGGTTCAATTCCTCAGCACCACATAAGCAAAAAGAAAAAAGCTGGAAGTGGTGCTGTGGCTCAAGTGGTAGAGCGCTAGCCTTGAGCTGAAGAGCTGAGGGACAGCGCCCAGGCCCAGAGTCCAGGCCCCACGACTGGACCAAAAAAGAAAAAAAAAACTGCAAAGATACGAAATGGTGAGATACGATTCTGATTGTGAGAACAAGGAGCTCCTTAGTTTCCAGAAGGAGAAGAGAATCAAACTACCCAATATGGCCCTCAAATAGAAAAAAAAAAAAAAAGGATGGTGTGACTGTTATTTTTCCTAAGGCTTAAATAAATCACCATAAACTCAGGAGCTAAAAATAACAGGGTTTCATTCTCTCACAGTTCTGGAGGCTGGAAGTGCAGATGTTGTCAGGGCCACACCCTCCAGGAAGGTCGTCTAGAAGAATCCTCCCTCACTTCCCCAGGGTGAGGAGATCCTGGACCATCAACCGTAGCAACACAGCTCTAGCTGTTACTGCTTCCTCCATATCACCACCTGCCATGTCCTTTCCTGTCCACTAGCAGATACTCATTAACTTTGCAATCTTCCTCATCCTCATTTCCACCCTTACCTTGGTTATATCTTCAAAGACTATTTAGATACAAGATCACTTTCTGAGGTTCCAGACACACTTGAATACTTGTTAGACACAGATATAAAGATGTAGGCAGGAAACATTCTTCCTAATTAACCTCTTAGATACTGTTTTCACATTTCTTCTTGATTAAAGAAATAAATGACAAATAATTAGCTGCCATCTTCCTCAGTGTTGCATACTGTTTGTTTCTTTTGAGTAATACTGACCCAGTTCTTCCTGTTTCTCTGAATGCAAAGTCGTCAGGAAAGGAACATGGTCAGGAAAGGAACAAAGACAATCACAATCTTCATTTAATACATTTTTATTATGTGATTGTTATCGTGTATAATCAGTGGTAAACATTCCATCTTTACGATGATCTTACCAGATTTATTTTCCTCTAGAGTATTAAAAATTAAGATTAAAAAAACCTCAGTGCCTAGGACAATGTGATATACAGTGCCAAGGATCGGAACAGATCTTTCTGTCCTCTCTTCCAAGGTTTCAGTTTCTCACCACAAAGCCCATCTTCTTTGGATCCAGACCATACAAATACTTGTTTTTCTTTAAATCTCACTTTTAGAAAGCATCTCCAGGAGTGCCCCTTAGCAGATTTTAACTACTGTATATGCAAACCTTTTTGTCAAGCTTCTTTAGAACTTCTGAATTTTGAAGACTGTGATAAAAAGAAGAAAAAAAATGCACAAACTAAGCAACCAACCAAGGCATCTGCAAACAGGGCTATTAGATTTGAGAAACACAGGAAACAGATGGAAAATGCTGAAACATTTCAAGAAATATCAGGGGGAGGAAAGTCCTCTATTAAATTGGAAAGGGCATTAGGATTCAAGTCTATGTCACAAAAGAAACTACACCATTTCATGAAACCACACCTGTTTGTCAATAAAATACAATCAGATTCCTTGACATATTAAAAAAAAACCTATTTTGGAGGATAAATTTTTTTGGAAAATATTTTAAATAGGACAATGCTTCCTATAGGAATCACCAGGTAAAATAACTTTGAAAGTAAATTTAAAAACAAGACATTGTCCAAAAAGAAATGTAGTCTTTACCTGACTTATGTGAACTGTAACCCCTCTGTACATCACCTTTTTAATAACATTTTTTTAAAAACCAACTACCGCCAGGCACCGGTGGCTCATGCCTGTAGTCCTAGCTACTCAGGAGGCTGAGATCTGAGGATCACGGTTCAAAGCCAGCCCGGCTAGGAAAGTCTGTGAGACTCTTATCTCCAATAAACCACTCAGAAAAAAGCCGGGAGTGGTGCTGTGGCTCAAGTGGTAGAGCGCTAGCCTTGAGCTGAAGAGCTGAGGGACAATGCCCAGGCCCAGAGTTCAGGCCCCATGACCGGACCCAAAAAAAACAAAACAAAACTTGGTAACACTGGAGCTGCTTCCAACTGAGACAGCCATCCACAGGGCCCTGGTTTTGCTTTATCAGGTTAGATGGGGCCTGAGTTCCTCCAGCAGTTAATTACAGACATTGGAGGTCAACTTTTCAGCCTGTAGTTTGGCTGTGTTGGGGGCTGTGCATGGTGACCTCAAGGCTCCTATCCTTAAGAGTCTGTCTTGGTTTCCATGCCAACAACATAATAACTTGGAGAGATCTCCTTCCTCATGGCAGTTAGTCCTGGAATTCAGAAAGCAGTAGGATAATTGTGTAGAACATATGCATGGTCTCTGTCATGACCCACTGTAGCTATCTTGAGGTTCGTGCTATTAGAATGGAACTCTGCATGCTTGTGGCTACATATTTGGGGGTTTTGTCTTCATTGGTTACATAATTTCTCCAAACACACACACACACACGCGCACGCACACACACACACACACACACACACACACATTTCTGGTGTCTGAGACTTAGAAGCAAAACCCAGCACTGCTGTTTACTTGTGTGAACCTGGTAAAGTTATCAATCCTTTCTTCTTACCTTCACTCCATGCCAGTGTATTGAAAATGGGGAGAGGAACAACAGTTACCCATAGAGTTACTGTGAAAATTAATGAGACACCACATGGAAGGCTATTTGCAGTGGGGTACAGTAAAAAATTCAATAAAATAAGCTTTGTTTTATTATTATTCTTTTACCCTTGTCACTCTCTGGAGAGCAATTAAAAAGGTTTATTCCTGATTTGTTTTTTATTTATAGGCCTTCTATTGCCCTCAGAGTTTGCACAACTAACTTTCTTCCATTCTTTCTAATAATTAATGTCACCATAAAATATTCTTATAATACTTTAAGATTCCCCTTTTATCATCAATTGTTAAGATTGTATTGAATGTAAATAGCATTCTCAGGTGATAATTTGCCTTCAGTTAATCATATTTAGAACAACTGCTACTTCCTGTATGTATTGATCCACTATTATGTGGCAGGCACTGTGGTAGGTTCTTCTCTGACTGAAAGTCACAGTTCCTCAAAGGTATAAAGACACTCAACTTACAGCTTAGAAAGTTCCAGGTAGTTAAAGCAACTATTTACATTTATTCTACCTCTGTGTGGTGGGACTAAGCTTGAAATGACAACTAACTCCAAAGTATATACATTTCTCCTTAATTCTCTTTACCTTTTAGTTCATTATCTAACTCAGTAATGAACCATTTGGGGAGTAAATAAGTCCTGATAAATCTGTAATTTCTAGAAATGTTGCCATAGTATATTTAATATAAAATAAATTTTTCTTAACACACCCTTAATAATGTTCTTGTTACTCTAATTTTGTTCTCCTAGATAATTAGTCACTTGAAAAGATCCCAGATAAGCACATGCAAATGTTTTTCTATATGAAAGTAAAAATAAAACTACAGTGTTTGGTTTGGGATTATTAAGTGGTACTTAGTGTTTTGTTTAACAAGTATCTGATTTAACAAATCCATGATATATTATTGATTTAAAAAGGCAATCTGACTTGCCCCATTGTTGAATATTAGTTTCAGATAGATCAGGTTTAATATATTATGTGGACATTTATAAGCCTGTTCTACATACAGTGTAATTGATTTAATATTGATTCAGTTTATAGCTGGTGTGTTTAAGAATACTATCTCTGGCTCAGTATTTAATGTGTTTGGGACTGGTATTTAGAATTTTCATTCCATGTTCAAGTGTCTCCTTTGATAAGAAATGTACTACTGTTGGACATGAGGACAATTATACAAGAATTATCAATAGACAATGAGCAGATGTGTCATTATGCAGGAATAATGACACTTTCAGAGCAGAAGTCTGATGTGAGAATATGTTTCAAAGAGATACAATAGATTTGTAGAGGTAAATATTTGATTCTCAGCTTCATTTATTTAAACAAACAACAACAAAGAATAGTCACATAAGGCCTATCAAATCAACTATTAATTTAACAAATGAAATTTTACTTTACTGAGGCTTTCCTTGCATAACAAATAACCTTATGTGGTGTTGATAAGCTATTGCTTACTTAATTATTTATTCTTATTTGTGCCTTTGCGTGTTGGCATCTTGAAGATGCACAAGCCCCTGATGAATATGTTCAGAACTTTTAGCTGATAGGAAGCAGATTGCAAGAGGCTCACTAGCTTCTCCAAGGAGGCATTAGGAGTCGATGTATTTTGAGCTGTGGATCATATCATTTTGCCTTCTTCGCCCATCGAATGAATTTTAATGCTCAGTTCCTCATTTGTATTTCTCTTTGCCATGGGAGACTTCCTGTAATGCCCTCTGAGCCATCCTCATTGTTCATCAGCCTTATCAGGGTGTTCATTAACTGTATTGCATCTTCCTGTCACACATCCCAGAAAGCCCATGCCGGTCTCCATTGCCCATCCTCTTGGCCTCTCTCATGGGTTAGTTTGCAGGCTCAGCTCTCTGTCAGCTTCTTTGGAATCCAGATATTTCTTGCTGCCTCAGTGGCAATCCTTGCCTAGGAACTTATTCTACAGCCAGATTTTAGTCACTTCATTCCTGCTCTAGTCCAGCCCTTACCTGCGTTTCACACATAAATTTCCATCTACTGGATTTCAATCATTTGCTGACTTCTACCACCACCAGACACCTCTAGATTGAAAATAAACATTGAAAGCTTCCTGTTAGCCAACCTTGAATTCATAGGACTTAATGGTCCTAGTCCTTCATAAAGACTGTACATGTACCAAGTTTGCTGTGAAGCCTGTGTTCTCTTTTACACCCTGTAGGACAACTATTTGAGGTAGGGATTTATCATGAGTAAGGTCATTCTGTCTGTCTACCACAGTTCAGTGAAGGGGATGTTCGATTTCACATTCTAGGTCCACGCAGTGTGACTCTATATTCCATACAACTACCTGTTTTCATAGCTCATATTCTACACAGATTGTTCTGCAACTTCACAAAATGGCACTATGTCCTTGAGCCACCATCTCGCTTCCCATAGCTCATTCTGGCTCCCGTTTTCTTTTTTGGTCAATTGTGGGGCTTGAACTTGGGCCTGGCTGCTGTCCCACAGCTCTTCAGCTGAGGTGAGCATTCTTCCACTTGAGCCACAGCACCTCTTCTAGTTTTCTAGTGGTCAATTGGAGATAAGAGTCTCACAGACTTTCCTTCCCCGGGCTGGTTTGAACTGTGATCTTCCTGAATAGCTAGGATTACAGGCGTGAGCCACTAGCACCTGGCTTTTATCTCTTTTTCTCTATTCTTTCTGTCTGCATATCACCCACTCCTCCCTTTTTCTCTTCTTTCCCTTACTCCTCCCTTTATATAATACCTTTTTTATACTCTGGCACAAATGAGGTTTTTTTTAACTACAGTTTTGGTTTGGTTGAAAAATAAATAAATAATTACTTCTACCACCTGGTTAATTTTGCTAATATCTAGTCTACATCTAGGTGATTTTGTCTATGGGAGTAACTATTATTTTATGTGCATCTTTGAGATACTTAATCTCTGTCTACCAAATACCTTCCTTGTGAAGACAGGGTGAAATTGTGGGTGTTTAGACACAAACTAAATCCATCTTTTGCCTCTGTCCTAATCTGTTTTGTTTTGTTTTGTTTGTGGTGGTGGTAACTGCAGTTTGAACTCAGGGCCTCGTGTTTGCTAGGCAGATTCTTTACCACTGGAGCCTCTCCTTTTCTATGTGTTATTCAACCAAAATTAGGTAGCTATGAGATGCAAGAATACTTAGACTAAAGGTAGCCTCAAATGTGTGCATGCACATTTAAAATTTTAATTTTTGTTTTCAATTCCCTTCAAGGAATAAGTTTTAAAAGAATAAACTTATAAGCAATGTTGACAAATTTAAAGTTCATTCTTGACAAATAACTGCAGTTGCAGATTACCGAATGTCAAAATAAAAGATTGAGTTTGTCATAAAGAAAAATAAGAATAAGTTTGGCTCTAACTAATTCTAGCCTTTTGTGATAATCATCAGTTATAATTTCTCAACAATTATATATTATATATGTAGTCTAGGCTATATGTGTGTAATAAACATATGTATGTATATATGTATGTGTGTGTGTGTATATATATATATATATATATATATATATAAATCCTATGCCAGTTGGGTTGTGCCACATTACTACAAAATTTTAATCCCCACCCAGCTCCAGGGTTTTCCAGGGCATGAAAGGCTGTTGCTTCACTTTGAGTCTCCTGCCCTCTAACAAATGTGATTGGATTGAGCTAAATGTCAATCAGGTGCCCTAGTTTCAAGGTTCAACATCTTATTCCCCGAGGAGTCCAACAAACAGAGATCTGGAGACAAGGAAATTTTGAATCACTGTCATTAATGGGTACTTTTACACCTAAGAGAGTGTTCCACATAAAATGTAGAGCTAGACCAACTACTTCAGGTATACTTCATGTAAATGGAATTCCAGCAAATTGCAGGCATTTCTTTAAGTGAGAAAAGCTTTTAGATGATAACATAAAGTCTCATGAACACAATTTTATCACCATTGAAACTCCATGTAATTTTATCTAAGTAAATTTTACTTCCAAATGCATCTCTTAAGTTTGAGGTAAAATAATACTAAAACTGTGGTTTCCATTTTCTTTGATCAATCACTGGGGAGCAATGCAATTATGTACACACAAAAACAATAGTTATGCTCTGATTCCTGCACTGGCTTTGGATCCTTGTGTGGAACTAAGCAGCTCACCAAAAAATATAAATAAAAAGCAGCCAGAAAATCAGGAATCTGACCTCGGAAAGAAAGAAAACTCGCCTTTGCACAAAGAAATCTCCCTTTTATGGCTTTGAGCCATAAAGCTTTCGACACACTTCTAAGTCAGTGCACAGCTAGAAATGAAGAACAAAGCTGTGGTTTTATTGGCTTTCAATACCACAAGATGGAATTCAAGCTGCCAAAACATCTGAAAACTAAGGAAGAATCCAAGAATGGTGAGAACCACAACAGGAACAAACCCCAAATCTGTGTTCAAATGCTTGGATGATCCTAAATGGTGGGGGCCTAGAGGAAAGCCAAGGTGTACACTGGAAAGAAACAGCTGGAAAGCCAAAGAGCTAAATTAGCTGCTGCTTACTACATAGTAGAAACATTAGCTTTGAAATTGGGAAGTCTAGGTAAACACTTTGGGTATTCAATTGAAATTCCAAAAGGAGCTTGTAGAATTAAATATATTCCTAAGTACTATTTGTTTAAACAAAGGGCAAGTTTGATGCATTAGATTTTACAGAATTACAAAATTTTCAACTTGTCTGGGATGCTTATTAAGAAAATTAAAAGGCAAGCCAAACACTGGAAGAAAATATTTGCTATGCATGCATGTATCTTGACAATGTCTTGATATCTCAGGATATAAAGAGTTCCTAAAATGAATAGTAAAAAAGATACAATTAAAAATAAGCAAAAGACTAGTAATTTCATAAAGGAAGATATACAAACTGACAATAAGCACAAAATGTTTCGTTCAATCATGTTAACACTAGTAGATTATATTAAGAAAAGAAATCAAAATCACAACAGCTGGGCTCCTCTGTAGGCTCATGCCTATAATACTAGCTACTCAGGAGGCTGAAATCTGAGGATCATATTTCAAAGGCAAACCAGGCAGGAAAGTCCATGTGAGACTTTAATCTCCAATAAACTACTCAGAAAAAGCCGGAATATAGTGTTGTGGCTCATTAAACAGAGTAACAAATATTGATAGTGTGAGCTATACCACACCTTCTTGTAAACCTGTTTATTAGTTTCTTACTAAATTCTGCACCTTGCCTCTGGGAGGGTGGTTCTACTCCCAAGCATTTACCCAACAGAGATGAAACACTCCATCCATAAAACAATTTACAATCATGTTTATCTAGGAGCAACTCAAATGATTAAAAACAAGGGAGTGGAGATACCACAATATTGAAAGAAACAAGAGACTGAACTATTACTACATAATGTGTCTGCTTGTCAAAAGCACAGTGTTGTTCAAATGAAGCCACAGTCAGACAAGTCCACACGATTTGATATCGGGAAAATGAAGCTCACGAACTGGCAACACTAATCTATCATGATGATAGAAATCAGAACAGCAGTTCTCCTCTGAGACAACTGACAAAGAAGGCAAGTTCTAAAGTGAGAGAATTGTTCTGTATCTACTCTTAGGAAATAGATTCACAGGGGATTTTTTTTTTAATCAGAACTCATTTGTTTCAAACCTCAGCACATGCTTTTTGTAGTAATTTTCACATCAACAAAATACTATAAATGCCTGTACTGTGTCATTTGGTTTGGATTGGGATTAAATATAGGAGTGATTTTGAGTGTGACTGGATTGAATGATTAGAGGAAATGATTTGTATTAATTATAGCACAGCCAAATGACAAGAAATTAAAGTAGCACACAGACTTATTGTGGCAAATGTGCCTAACTTAGTCCTGTGTATATAACATAACTCTGTCCTGCCATAGATGCATGAGTATCCTGGGACATTTTTATACCTGGTACATTTTTATACCTTACTTTGTCATTACTATGTCTTTCTTTGCTGTTCACGCTTTACTTATCAAGTACTTCTGCAATCAATGAAGTCCAAGCTAAGGTATCATGGTAACAACAATCTCAAGGGCTGTGGTGTTTTTGCACACTAGTAGTTTCCAAAGTTGATCTGTGACAAAGATTAGTAATTGTATCTACACAAAAATTATGCTAAGTAAGATATGTTTGGTGGTTGGCTTTTGTGATGCTTCATTCTTCTGTGACATTTTGCAAAAAGCTCTTAAAATGATGACTTGCATTTGGTCCATTTAATCTGGATCAAAATTTTCATGGTCCCTTTGTTCATCTGTATATAAACTTTGATAATCATAGAGGTTTTTTTTTCATTAAGCTACTTTAGAGAATTTAATTCAAATATATGTGAAAAATCTCTGGATTCTTTGGCAAGAAAATGAAACAAAAACACAAACGATCCTTCTTCCTGTTAGCTGTATTATTATGAAGAGCACCATTATATCTTATTTTCTCATTTGCTGGACCACAAAGTTAAGTGTGACACTGAATCATGACAGCTGATCACCACATGCATTTCTTTTTAATGCTCTTGTCCTATGTGTAATAGACTGTAAACTATCATCATCTTGAAATGTCATCATGTTTCCAAAACATGACAGAGTAATAATGTGGAAATGCTGAATTTCATTGTTTTAAGATCTGTCATGCACAGTAAGTGGTATGTCTCACTAACATCAAGTCCTACCAAGATTTACTTTATTCATTTTCCACTTCATTTTATAAGAAAATACCCCCATATTGGCTTTCAGAGAAGACTATGACATTACAAGGGTACTTCTCTTTTCAATATGAAGCAATAGGCAAATGCTGAGTTTTCCTGTCTACCTCCTATAAGTGCTCTAAACAATTACTGCATCATGTCTGTATAGTTAGTCTAGAAAAAAATCTTACTTCAAGGTGCTTTTGATATAACTAAGAATAATAATGCATACATATGAAGGGGTACGTTGGAAATGCAAGGCATTCTATGGTCACATACTAAATATTCCATTCCCCAGTGATTTTAGGCTGATGAGCAATCATATGATTTCACAAGTTGGAGTGGGAGGAACAAAGTCTATACTAATTTGGATGTCTAAATGGTTGCCACTATCACCAGGTGACTAAAATGAGTCAAAATTAAGTAAAATTTAAAATGTGGTTGCTCAGTTGTCACATAGCCACATTTCAGGTACCCAATTGTCTCCTGTGATTGTGGTTGTTATAGTGGACAGAACATATCTAGGACCTTTCCCTGCATTTGAAACAGTTTTTTGAACTTTCAAGTCTGGGTCATGCCTCCACTACATGGTTTTTTATGAGTTTATACTGCTTCACAAATAATGGTAGTCTATACACACACACATCTGTAACCTGATACTATGTACTGTTGACAGATATGCCTCAACTCTCTAGCATTACTTGGTCTTTACCAATGCTGGGAAAGTGAAATGTACTGATTGTTGGATAAGTATAGAGTTCCAAGTTCAGTGATTCTGTGACCACCAGAGGAAGAAAATGCAAATCTTCAACAATGCATATTTATCATGAACTGGTTCTTGCTGGTGCTAGGTTTTATGCTAGGTACAGGAAGACAGTAATGTGAGGAGTTTACAGAAAAGCACTATAGAAAGAAAGTTGTACAGTAGTACACAGAGGTCCAATGAGCCCATATAAGAGGGAAATTAATCAAAGCTATGAAGTCAAGGAGAATGTCCAATGAATTTGTAAATGTTGTAAACAGAGTAGGAGAGATTATAAATGAGAGATGAGTGAAAGAGAAAAAAACTTTTCTAGAAAAGACTGGGAAAAAAGTAAGAACCAGGGACAAAAACTAACACAGTCATGTAAGGAATTAGAATGAGAGGAATATGAGCAAATGACCTTACTGCAGACAGCGAACCCAATTATAGATGAAATTGACTTTCTCTTAAAGCTGGAGGTGTCCAGCTTCTGTTCAGCTTTCTTTAATTTTACAATATAATTTCCAAAGATACCTTCCTACTGAATTTTTTCTGGACAGGTACATGGATATCATTGGACAGAGTGGTTAGGAAAATAAAGTGGTTCAGGAACTGATAAATGACAAGATCCAGGAAATTTAGCCTCAAATTTTTGTGCATGTTAGGGTTTTTTATTATAAGCTTCTGCCATTGAAATCTTGCTGTACCATACTCTTCAGTTGAAAACTGTATGTCAAGCCAGAATAGAAATAAATCAGTTAGTAGAGGAAACAACCAGAAGTATGTTATTATAAGTAACTGAGTACTTAGAAAATTTTAAATCAACACAAGACCTAAATGCTAGCTATTATTTTACTATGGTAATTGAGTCATTTAAAAATTCTGAATATATGACAAAAACATTTTGGTTTTCCGTTCAGTCTTAATAGCATACCTAAAAATTGTGAATTTGACTATATGTACATTAAACTTCTATACACTTGATGCAATAAATATTATTCCACCACCTATTTAGAGATATGTGATTGTTCATAAACACATACCTGCACATGCAACTTAGAGCATTTTTGATGGTAATAGGATCTGAACTTGGGACCTTTTGCTTGTTGTGAAAATGCCGCAGCCATGCTCACAGAAGCTCAGGAGCTTTTGAGCACAAAGTCAGCACTCTATCCCTGTCATCACAGCTCAATTTCCAGCTTTTCTCTGGTTATTTAGAGATAAGAATCCCACAGATTTTCCTACTTGGGCAGCTTTGAACTACAATTCCCAGATCTTAGCCTCCTGAGTAACTAGGATTACAGGCATGAGCTACCATCACCTGATTTACTTTTAGTAGATATTGTGTTTGTACCAGGCTCATCTAGATCACAGTCCTTTCATGCTTCACATGTAGTTGAAAAGACAGGCCAGTACCAATACATTCAGTACTTTTTATAGTTGAAATGGGGTCTCAGCCAATAAAACCTTTTGCCTATAACTCGCCCCAAACCTTTCAAATCCCTACCCCTGAGTAGCAAGCGAGAATTGCATGCATGAGTTACTGCACCCAGTCACCATTCATTTATTTATTTTTATTTCTCTCCATGGCTTTTCTGTTTCTCCTTCTATATTATCACCAGTCCTATTTTCTCCACTCAAAAGATAAGTAGTGTGATATATTATTTCATTTCTATATTTTTCTATGAGTATTTCTAATTATATAGTAAAAGGCAACCGCATGCATCCACATATCTATATAATTTTGGTTACTGTTGCTTTTAACAATAGGGTTCTGTTATAAGTAATCTCGGTGCCTTGGTTTTTCCTCATTCTGAAAATACATCACAGGAATCCTTCTGTGGCAGTTTGTATAACCCGCAGAGATTCTTTTTAAAGGCTTCATAGAGTTTCATAGCAGGAGTGGTTTATCATTCTGTAATTGGTGATCATTAGCACTGGTTCTAATCTGGTGCCACCATAAACAATGACACACTGGAGATGTCCTGTACATTCACCTGAAATTCTTATTTTTCTAGGATTCAATCCTGGAAATGGAATTGCTAGGACAAGTCATCCATATTTTTTTAATTTGCATAGAGGTAGCTTTTGAAAATGGCTATATAACCTTTTTCAATTTCCACCAGCAATGTCTGAGAATATACTTTCTCATGCATCCCCGCCAGCAAAAGATATTCAGTGTTGTCAGACCAATGCATGAGAAGCAGCAGCCCACTGTTATATTTTATTTCATACTCACATAGCCACTAATGAGCTTGGGGACAATTCATATGCTCATTGAACATGAATAGTTGTTCCATTTTGCTTCTTTAGATGCTTGATCTATCTGTCTTATATATATTTTTTCAAGTTCAGAGAAGTGCTTGTATTTATAAATATTCATTCTTCGGACCCTGTGTTCTAATGTTAGACTTGATTTGTCCATCTTCTGTTGAGTTTGTGAATGGTATCTCCTGGCAGTACAAATCTGTTTAGAACTATCTTGTTTAAAAAGAAGTCTGAGTCTCTGCATATAATTTCTGGATTTTTATAGATTGGTTAAAAAGCCTTCCCATACACATGCCTTATAAAAATCTCCTAGTTGTTTTGAATAAGGATTTTATAATTTATGTAAGTCAATTGAGTCCAACTCAAAACTGTTTTTTACCGAGAGTTCAATGGGCTGGGAGGGAGACTGGAAAGAGAGAAACCCTGAATTGCTCACTAGCACTGCAAAAGAAGGGAGGAAGCAGGGGAGGTGGAGGGAGGGATGGAGGGAGGGAAGGAAGGGAGGGAGGGAGGAAGGCAGGAAGGGAGGGAGGGAGGGAGGGAAGGAAGGGAGGGAGGGAGAGAAGAAAGGGAGGAAGGCAGGAAGGCAGGAAGGGAGGGAGGGAGGAAGGGAGGGAAGGAAGGAAGGCAGGGAGGGAAGGAGCGATTTTATTTTGTATCTTTCAACATTCATTGGTATGTAAAGCAACTCCTTAGAGAGATGATCAGAACACAACTTCATCAGAACTGACTCAATATAACATCAAGAATAAAATAACCAGAGCATGTTCAATCACTTTAACATAGGAACATGAAAAGTTTTACAGGTTCTCTACCACTTGAATTACACCTCAGCTTGGCTTTTGCTGATTGTTTTGGAGATGGAGTCTTGAGGACTTGTCTGTCAGGCTGACTTATAATTGCAATCTTTCAGGTCTCATCTTTCTGAGTAGCTAGTAGGTATGCGCCACCAGCTCCTGATTTATTAGCTTTCATATTTAGGGTTTTATTTTCATTTTTGTGCCCGTCTTGGGGCTTGAACATAGAGCCTGGGCACTGTCTCTGGGCATTACCATTTGAACTACAGCAACACTTTTTGGTATTTAATTGGAGATGAGAGTTGCATAGACTTTCCTGCCCAGGCTGGCTTCAAACTGTGATCCTTAGATCTCAGCCTCCTGAGTAGCTAGGATTACAATCATGAGTTACCAGTACCTGGCTGTAACCAAAAGTTTTGATTGTGCACATTTTAATATCACAGAAAGGCAGGACATACCCTTCTCTGCACTGCTATGCACAAAGTTTGCAGGGTATTTTTTAGATAAATTGTTAGATTCCCTTGAAGAAAAGTTTCTAGACTAAATGAAACTTGCCAAACTGTACATTTTTAGATACATGTTCAAAGTTGGCTCTTATTTGGACAAAATATTAGTAGATATTTGTCTTATGTTTTGTGAAGTTTTATGACAACTCTTTCTGGCAATCAAGAAGAAGGTTGGATGCTTTGTTTATAAAATTGAAATGCCTCAGAGGTAGATGAATGGTTTTATGTCACCGTGACTTGATACATAAGTTAGCATAGAAACTTGATCAAGAATGACCTAGAGAAATAAGCTCTATATTGTAAGAGACCAATATACTTTTTACCAATTTTTTTCCATTTGACCTCTCAACACATTTACTTTATAGAATCGTAAAATGGAAACATTGATTTATATTGTATCATAACAGAGTTGAGGAAACTATACCATCACTTTGTTCATGCATTGTGCATATTAACTCAGCAGAAATCATTAGTACTATTTAATTTTTAAATATATATGTATGTATATTCAAAAGCATATAGCTGAGTGCTGTTGTCTCACACCTATAATTCTAGCTACTCCAGAGACTGAGATCTGAGGATCATGGTTTGGGCAAGAACGTCCATTAAACTCTTATCTCCAAGTAGCCACCAAAAAACCCAGAAGTGAGCTGTAGCTCCAGTCTCAGAGTACTAGTCTTAAGCACAAAAGCTTAGGGACAGTGCCTAGGCCCTGAGTTCAAGCTCAGGGACTGTCACCAAAAAAAAAAAAAGTTGTGCAAAGTGGGTTTGATTCAACATAGTGTACAATGTATCTTGGTCAGTGTCACCCATACCATTGATCTCCATTGGGAGAGATCCCAGTCCCTCAAGTAACCCACCCCCATTGCCATATACCTATATTGAATATTATGATATGACTGTATTTACTCACCCTTCTGCTCTCCATTGATCTTCTCCTCTTCCTATTGATCTCCCCTCTCCCAACAATACATATTTCTGCTTTGTGGGTTTTATTTTTGTTAAACGACGAGTTGGTTGTTCCAAGGAACTATACCAGTGCAAACATCCCCTGTTTATGCCATACAATAGACAATATGTTTATGTAGATATTCACAAGACCCTGAGTATATTTTCAAATTGGTTCCTAATTTAATTTTTTAGAGACCAAACCATGGTAGATTTGTTTAGAACAATTCCCAGTCTTTTCCCCAACATGTGAGCTTCAGTCTCCAGATATGTGTTCCCATCTCCTTTTCTCTACCATACACAACTCCAAAAACTAGTCTGCACTTTGATACAGGCTTATTTTCCTCCTGCATCTGTGTGTATCCTTTGGTCTGTAGTAAGATAACCTCATCGATCACTTGCCCTTCCTTTGAGGATAATGTGTGGGTCACCTTGGCATTGCTATTATAATTATTCTCATTTTCATTATCTGAAACATTTGGGGAAAAGAAATGATTGCAATGTCCTGGTGTTAAATATTAAATTGACATGACTTCAATTCCAGAAAAGCCGTCAGTGTGTGGGCCAAAGATGATTTCCACGCATGATTACAACGCAACAGAGTTGCAGGTCTCAGCACTCTCAGATGCATCCGTGGATGATTCATTCTTGCAAACAGCCAATCACGGTTGCCTGCATCAGCAGTCAGTGGGGGAAGAGAGGGACGGCGATTGTGTCAGGCAAATAATCCTTCCCAAGTCCATCTGCCACCAATTCATGTGGCCTTAACTCCCCAGGGGTCTAGGCCACGATGTGGGCTTTCTGCTTGTCCTCCATCCTTTGACACTTATTGGCAAAAGCTTGAATAATTTTCCTCCCTGGAAACTTTCTTATGACATGAGCTTTGTATTTGGCCAGAGGCATCCCCATCAAACTGCAGCAGTGTTGTCCTTGATCTCGCATTTATGAACATTTTTCTTTCAATGCATCTGATTTGGGGGGTAGAGGGTTGGGAAATTGGAGATGCTTTTGTTTGCGGCCTCAGAGTCTTTTGGGACTCATTTAAATCTGATTAAAAACATTTCTCATTTTTCTGTTTAGTTTATAATCTTCCTACTAGCATAGCGCTGTTTCCCTGAAATGGATTCCCTTGTTCTAGTCATGAAGAGTCTGGTCAGTTATCTTAGGAATCGGCGGTCTTGCCAATTGGTGAAGGTCACGTGTCCAGTCTCCCATCAACCAGAATATAACATGGTTCATTAAGTCTCTCCGTAGGATATGCAGAAGTTGTTTGACACCTGCTCAGTTCCAGACTCAGAGCGGAAGATATCTGTCTTCTTCCACAAACTTCCTGGCCAATATAAAGACATCAGGACACATAAGTGAATGGCAACAACTATCTAAGAAAAGAAAGCAGGCGTCCTTGGCAGCTTACTGTCAGCCAAGTTTCCCATAAACCTTTGTTGCCTTTTTAGGAGGTTCTGCTGATTTGCTCTCTCACCAAACCTGCCAGAGAGAATTAACTGACAATCTTAGATCCTGGTATAATTACCTAGAACTCCAGTCTCTTGAACCCACAGCCATTTATTTCAAGAGCAAGTGGTCAATGGAAGGAAAAGAAACTATGTTGTTTCTCTGTTACCATAATGCTGTCAGAAAGTTAAAAAGAAAATGTAATATTCCAATAGACACCTCCATCCAAAGACAGGCAAAAGGTAAGATGCAGAGGTAGGCAGAACTCCTGTGTTGAAAGTTAAAAGAAACTAGTTTAAAAGTATTGGCTGGGTGCCAGTGGCTCATGCCCGTAATCCTGCTTACTCAGGAGGCTGAGATATGGGGATCATGTTTCAAAGCCAGCCCAGGCAGTAAAGTCCATGACACTCTTTCCTCCAATTAATCACCAAAAAGTTGAAAGTGGCACTGTGGCTCAAAGTGGTAGAGCTCTAGCCTTGAGCAAAAGAGCTCAAGACAGTATCTGGGCCCCTAGTTCAAGCCCATGACCGACAAACAAAAAAAAGTCAGTATTGATTTATGTCAAACATATTCATATCTCTGTTATGAAAACATCTGACCTGTGACAGTTCTCTCAGTGCACAAGAGTTCGAACTTCAACCTGAAGCAAGTAAACCATAGTAGAGTTACAGTTGAGGCAGCAATAAGCAATACCATATAGATTTGAGCACTTAAGTTTGGACTTGATTATGATTTATTGTGCTGCATAAGTTCAGAAGAGATGATTAATGCTGTTAAATTATTAATTTTCCCAGAGTGGAAGAGGCCACTACCTAGGTCCTCATGTCATAAATATTAAAGCCATTTCATCTTGAGGACTAGGTGGGCAATGAATTATAAGGACCACGATAGATTGATTCTAGGTTAATCATAACTCTGTGGCTGTAATCCACAATTACTTTTTCCCCACTGACCATTAGTTAAAATCATAAAAGAAGCCAGAAGCTCAGTGTACAAGATGAGAATTTATTTCTCACACATTATTCACAAAGCTGTTAATTTTTAATTTAGCCAGCAAAGACAATAGATTTCTATCTTTTAGGATTTGTTTCCATTGCAGAAAATAATCTTGAAAAATCAGGAATGCTCACATACTGATGGGCAAAACCTCAACCAGTCTCAGGGGGCCACAGCCATCAAAACCAAATAGCCATTTGTGACCATGGTTTTGACAAATGGCAGCCTTTCTTTTTCAAAACTCAATTCTTGTATCTTAGTAGTGTGAGCACATAGCCTTCAAGAAGTTGACTTCTTTTGTGTGGGTCTTGCCACAAACTACGTTGAGTTTTGTTTGCTTATAGAAGTGCTGTTTTGTAAACTAGACAGAACATGCCTTAAAGGCAAATCTCCCTCTGTGGCATGCCATTTTGCCTTAGTATAGACTGTGCCTCCCAGAAATTTGTCATTATGCAGTGGAAAGAGTACAGGAGAGGGCCTTGAGCTCCTGTTCTAGACAACCCTCTAATCATTGATGATTGATGGGACGTACAGCAAATTATTTTATCTCAACTGTGGTTTGCTGTCATAATATCAGCATAACATTAGTTGCCACAGAATGTTATACAGAACAAAGAAATTGATGAGAAAAGGCTTCTTTTTGGACTCAGGACTTCTCCCTTGCTAAGTAGCTGCTCCTCCAGCCCTTTTTGTTCCTGTTATTATTACCTATTTTATATAGGGTCTTCCTTTTTTATTTTTGGACAGGCCAGAATGGACAATGATCTTCCATTTTCTCTTTCTGTAGTGTCTGGAATGACAGACATACACCATTATGCCTAGCTACTTTTTTAACTACGTTTTTTTATTGTGAAAATACTGTACAGAGGGATTACAGTTACATGAGCAAGGTAAGGAGTACATTTCTTATCCAGCATTGTCCTGGAGGTGGGAGGGAAGGGATGGTAGGGAAAAAACAGGGGAGGAAGCAACAATGCTAGCTACTTTTTATGATAGGGTCTCAAGAACTTTTGACCAGCTAGCCTCAAATGCTCAGATTGTGTTCCTCTTAATCTCAGCCTCTCAAGTAATTAAGATTACAGATGTAAGCAATTTTGCCAGGACTGAAAAAGCATATTTAATAGTCTAAAATGTAATGAGGCACTGGTGGCTCACAGCTACAATCCTAGCTACTCAGGAGGCTGAGATCTGAGGATTGTAGTTTAAAGCCAGCCCAGGAAGGAAAGTCTATGAGACTGTTATCTCCAATTAACCATCTAAAAATCAGGTGTAGAAATGTGACTCAATTGATAGAGTACTAGCCTTGGGCAAAAAACCTCTGGGACAGCACCAAGACCCTGAGTTCAAGCCCCACAATCAATCAATCGATCGATCGATCAGTAAGTAAATAAAAGTCCAAAATATTTTATGACTTCTCTATTATATAAGTAACATAAACAGATGTATAACATTCTTCTTTTGCCCTTTTGGTATAAATTCCATCTTTCCACAGTTGTTCTCACTGATTTTTTAATAAAGTTTTTAAATAAATTACTGCTGTCTTTCTATAGCTTTAGATTTTGAAGTAAGCATTTAAGAAATTTGCCCAGTTAAAGATCCATACAATGAAGCTGGACACATTAGCACATGCCTGCTATTCAGACCACTCTGATGATGGACGCTGAGTGGATTACAGTTTGAGATCAACCCTGGGCAAAAAGCTGATGAGAATCCCTCTCAATCCATAAGTCAGATGAGATGGTGCATGCCTGTAATCCTAGCTACATAGGAGGAATAAAAAGGAGGATCACAGTCCAAGGCCAATCCCTAACAAAAACAGGAGACCTTACCTGAAAAATAACAGAAGCAACAAAGGGCTGGGGGCATGGCTTGAGTGGCAGAAGTAACAGCTAGTTAATTGCATAACAAGCATGAGTCCCTGAGTTCAAACCTCAGTGCAACGCGCGCGCACACACACACACACAGACACAGATTTGTGTAAAAAGAATATAGTTTTCTGGGCACTGGTGGCTCACACCTATAATCCTAGCTACTCAGGAGACTGAGATCTGAGGATCACGGTTCAAAGTTAGCCCAGGCAGGAAAACTGTGTGAATCTTATCTCCAATTAACCACCAAGAAAACTGAAGTGGCGCTGTGTCTCAAGTGATAGAGTACTTGCCTTGAGCCAAAGAGCTCAGGGACAGCGCCCAGGCTCAGAGTTCAAGCCCCACAATGGACAACCAAAAAAAAAGAATATAGTTTTCCCATTCAGACCAAGAGTGTAGGATAATCCATAACTCTATTATGTGCTTCTGCAGTTACTATGGTAATAACTAATGAGAAACCACTTGGAAATGCAGTGCTAGTCAGGGAGCTCAGGAGCAGGAGCAGCACAGGGGAGCTGAGCTATAGCACCATCTCAACTGCAGTGAGGAATAAAGGTGCAATCCGCTCTCCCACCTTTCACTTTGCATGGCAAGAAATGCAAATATTTGAGAAAATAACTTTGAAAGTTTGCATTTCTTCAGCAGACAGATGGAAATTTTCAAAGTATATTAGGTTAGGAGCGTGTGCATGAACAAGAAACCCTCTCCAAAGACTATCTATATTTAATCAGTTAGGTACTATATACATGCACAGCTTAAATATTTGGAATTTTCTTGTACAACTCTTTCAGTTACCTGGATATTTGAGAATATGGGTCCTGATTCTTCTTGATGAAAATTACTCTTCTTTTTCCTGAAACTACCTTAAACAGAGGCTATTATATGACACTCTAAGATGCTTTGGGCTACAGTGATGTAGTGCTTGCCCTTTATTTCTTCTACCACATTGTAAACAGCTATGAACAGGGTGTCAGGACTTACCTTTGTATCTTTCATATTTAGCTTCAGGATGGTAGAAGAAATGTATAAGGATTGTTAGGTTAGTAAGACTGCATGTAAAAAAATTCTGTGGAAATAAGGTAAAGAATGAACCCAAAGTAGTTCCCTGTGTTTTCTCAGAAGGGAGAAAATCATGTCAGGCTATTTTCATCTCAAAATATGTTATAAATACACAGGTACTGTGCATTGTGCTAATACACAATGTTGTATTGCTAATTAAGTTGTCTGTTCATCACCATAGCATCTCAGTATCTTTGCATTGGGAACTATCGATGGATAACACTGGATGTGGTCATCACTTTGGATATGTTTTCATCCTCACATGACATACTTGGATTCACTTTGCCTTTTGCTCAATCTAAGATGAAGTACACTATTGGAATGGAATCCACTGGTAAATAAATCCGTGACATGGAATACTTCAGCCTCTCTAAATATAACCTAAACAATGAGGATTAGTTTTTTTTAAAAAAAAAACTTTTTTACTTATATATATTTTTTGGTCTGTTGTGGGGCCTGGACTCTGGGCCTGGGCACTGTCCCTCAGCTCTCCAGCTCAAGGCTAGCGCTCTAACACTTGAGCCACAGTGTCCTTCCAGCTTTTTCTGCTTATGTGGTATTGAGGAATCAAACCCAGGGCCTCATGCATACTAGGCAAGCACTCTCCCACTGGGCCACCTTCCCAGCCCTAGTTAAAAACTTTTTGAGACATAACCATCACCTAATCAGATGAGTTGAAACTTTTCCTAGACCAACCCTTCAATTATGATTCTCCTGAAATGTGGTGTTACACTTTACTGATAAGTATTTTCTGGATAGTTTTAATTTGCTGGTTAAAATTTATCCAAAAGACAGTAATTGTATGTTCTAGTGGATGAAAAAAAAAGCCAGGGACATTTTAAAAAGCTAAAATACCTTGAGTTCCTAGGTAACATTTCATTGGCATTGCTGCAGGCTATAATCATGCTGGTTTTAATGCTTCTCTTTTTAAAAATCCATTCGTAAGCCTTCATAAGAATAAATTGCTAGAAACAATGCATATAATGGCAATGGCCATGTTACCGTACAGTTAGATGGGGCTTCTGCAGCTCACAAAGCAGTAACAATAATGCTAGAACTCTTTTCTAACCGGAAAGTCATATGTCCCCTACTGGGGAGGTCGCTGGAGGACTAGGAGGAGGCTTTGAGAGGTTTGGGGAGGTCAGAATGGCAGTTGGACTGAAACAGAAGAGAACAGCAATAACCACAGCAGGTTACTAGAGGACACTTCAATCTTATTTATCTATTACTTCAGCATCAGACCTATCTGCAAGTTGGGGGTGAGTGTATAGGATCCAATAAAGGATCAGAAAGACTATAGAACACTGAGCCTGAGCACTCAGTGCACAGGAGTCTCATCAAGTATTATCTTCTCCTGACACTGGAAGTTCAGGAATCTTTCCGTTATTATCATTTTATTGTGTTTCATCTAGATAAAAGGATTCCATATCCTTATGCAATGTAGTCACTCTTCTCTCTCTCTCTCTCTGTATATCTATATATATAGATATATATATATACACAATCTAGCAGGAATTCCAAAAGCATAGTCTTAGATCTTGAACATCAAATATCCCAGGCAGGGCTGAGAAGTTGGCTCAGTGGTAGAGTGCTTTCCTTATGTGCGTGAGGCCCTGGGTTCGATTCCTCAACACCACATAAGCAGAAAAAGCTGGTAGTGGCGCTATGGCTCAAGTGGTAGGGCACTAACCTTGAGCAGAAGAGCTGAGGGACAGTGCCCAAGCCCAGAGTTCAGGCCCCATGACCGACAAAACACACATACACTAAAAAAAAACAAAAACATCCCATGCAGCAAATTTTCAATTGGATCTTGAATCTCTGTTTCCAATATCAAAACCCCCTAGCAATTATGACAGACATAGTAACATTCTGGCTACAGAATAGAAAACACTTACTGAATAGGAAATACATGAAATACTGTCTTGAAGAAAGTACTTTTATGTCTGTTTCAGTACTTCATGTTCTGGTTGGAATTCACCCTCCAAAAAAGATGGTGATTCTTCATTGAGCACCATGAAATAGAAGGGTTTAGGCTATACATTATTTCCTATGAAACTTTTGTTACTGAAAATTATATTAAACAGATGAAAGCTAAATATATAAAAAAAAATTTTATATCGTCTTGCTTTACTTTCATGTTTAGAAAGTACATTCATTTTCTCGTATCAGACAAATCGTCTTACATGTCCTTCTAATTTCATTTTAAAATGTGAATTCTTTTTCATTATAGTTCATTCATTGTACTACAGGAATTTATGTTTTACTATATGACAAATTGCTTTACTATCTTCTTATCTCAGTCTCAATTTTAAAATTTTTTCATGTCTGTCATACCGATTGGAATGACAATGTCCATATATGACATTCATATCTTTTACTAATGTGTACTTTTTCCTTGTTATACATATTTTCTTTTCCCAAATATTTTTTGTGCTATTTCACTTGTAGACTTTACAAGATGTTTCTAATTGGTATTATACATCTCCAATCACTGAAAATGAACATTTTTCATTTTCAAAAAATTTTTGCTGTTCTCACCTGTTTTCTTCTAATTAAATTTGCAAGTATGTCAATAAGTCCTAAAATGCCTTTTAGACATTTTGTGTAGAATTTCATTGAATATCAAATAATGTCAGAATGAGTTACATTTTGTTTTAAAATTGCATATCCACACTTTTATGAATACATTATACTTCACCCAGAAGCCAATTTAGGTCTTCTGTGAGATGGTAGAGTGCTTTTTACATGGTCTTTGCTCACTGACTTACATTTTTACTACGTATTCATATTTAGTGTATTATTTCTCCAATTATCTATTGTCTTATCTTGATAAAGTAATAAAACAGAAAGTGATTTATATATACTTATTAATAACCAAACTATGTGTTGAAATCCCAGGATTTATTATATACTTGTTCAACTGGTATTTTTGTGGACCACCCAAATCACTCATCAAATAGTGATGGTAATTTTGTCTTTACCTGATAATAATTTTCCTACTGGATTTTTTTAATTTCCTGCTATATTGCATGGGCTAAAATTACCACAATAGGGTTAAGTAACAGAAGGTAATATCTTTCAGATGTACTAATAATGTCAAACTTGCTTGAATACTTCAAGTTTGTCATTTGCTTGAAGTATTCTTTATCTCACAAAAGGAGAGTTTTGTTTCCTGGTTAAGCAGTAGATAAGTATTTTCAATTTTGTCGAATGTCTTTCTAATATATGTTCAAAGTTATTTAAGTTGTTATGAAATCTCATTTGTAAGATTCAGTCCACAGTAGTAGTTTTTCCACATTCTGGTGGTATTTTCCCTTTAATACTGTATTTTAATATAAACAAGTAAACTTTTTGGCTTAATGCTTAGTTCTGTTGATTTTGTGAATTCATTCCATTTTATTTTTATCTTTGATTCCTTTCTAAATCAACTTTATTAAAATGCTTATGATCATTGATATTTCTGATGAATTTGTGCGTGTGTTTGTTGCTTTTTGTCCGTGTTATACAATATCTGAGAAAAACAACTCAAGAAAGGAAGGATTTGTTTTGGTTCATAGTTTTAGCATCTTTAGTGCATGCTTACCTGGCTCCATTGCTTCAGAATGCACATGAAGTGAAATTATCATAGAGAAAGAATGTGGGGGGCTGGGGGTTTAGCCCAGCGGAAGGGCGCCCACCCGGCACGCAAAAGGCCCCGAGTTCGGTCCTTAGCCCTGGGGAAAAAAAGAACGAAAGAAAGAATATGGAAGAAATAAGCTGTTCTCCTCATGAAAGCCCGGAAGCAGACAAAGGTAGACCAAAGCCAGGGATGCGATATATCCATTAAAAACACAATGCATCTGCCTCTTAACAGCCCATTCCCCTATAAACTCATCCATGGAGATCCACTGATTAACATAATTCCCTCATGATATAGTAATATGTCAGTAGTGATACCTGCCAGAGGCCTGGTCTTCAACATATTGATCAACCTTTGGAAGAAGGGCATCATATCCAAACCAAAACAATGGATTTAAGATATGTGTGATTACTGAAAGAAAAAAGTCACTAAAAGATGTCAGCAATGGAATTCTATGGCTCCATCAGAAAGAATGACATTGCCCCATTTGTTAGGAAATGGAAAAACTTGGAAAAAATTATATTAAGTGAAGTAAGCCAAGCCCAAAGAAACATAGGTCCCATGGTCTCCTTTATTTGCAATAACTAGTATATATCTGAGTCTAGCAGAAAAGGTCAGATAAGTTAATGTTAGGGAAATGAACCCTAAGATATGTATTCAAATGTTTTTTGTTCTTTCATGTGATTGTTTCTAACACATTTGTAAGATTATTTCTTTGTTGCTTTGTATGTCCCTCCCCCATGGTATAACCCCCGCTTTCACTGAATTTGATGTCAGTATAATTTGTGGAAGGGAATGGAAAAAAACAAATTGTTTAACTAGGAATACAGGTGGACCCATGGCAACAATGAGATGTACAAGTCGTTATGTCGAAAATGAATTTTACAACTTTGGTGGGGAAGGGGGAGGAGAATTGGGTGGGGGGTGGGGGAGGATGGGAAAGGATGGGAAGGGGAAACAAAGGAGGAAGCTACAATGCTTGATAAAAAATGTACTCATTATCTTGCCCATGTAATTGTAACCCCTCTGAATGGTATTTTCACAATAAAAAAAAGACCAAACCAAAAAAAAAAAAGAATCTAACATATATTCTACAAAATTAAGAAGAGTGAGGGAAAGGTTGGGTAAGGAAGATATGGGTGAGAATGTCAAAAGAGATGACATTGATTGAGATATATTCATAAACTGCTTTGTTAAATGGCAACACTTTTATACAACTACTTAAAGATAGACAGACAGAAAGACCGATGGATCAATCGATCGATTGATTGATTGATAGATCGATAGATAGATAGAGCAAAAAAAGTTGTCACAAATTATTTCCTATAAAGGTATCTCCCTAAATAATTACACAAAAGGTTATGGGGTTATAGTTTCTTCAGTGCAGTGGCCAACTAAGGTATTTCCTATAACTCCAACTATGAGATATCCATAGTACACAGTTTCCTATTTAATAATAAAAGACATAAGAGCAGAAATCCAGTGGTTGGCAGGGCATGTTTGTCATGTCTCTTCACTATAAGTTGTAACTATCTATCTAAAACTTAGGTTAGAAACAAGGGAACGATCCGTATTGAGTATAATAGATCTACCAGGCTTAAAAGACTTATAATCCAATGGAGTCAATAATGCTTGTAACAACTCCAAAGACTGAGCCTCCAAAAGAGATGAGTCCCATTGCAAGAATCAAAACTCACAGCTCAAAGACATGCCTTCCTCATAGCCAGTCATAACTCTTCTAGTCCAAATGACCAAATGACATTTACCACCCAGCAGATCCACGTACAAATAAACAAAAGTGCAAATTCTCACTGGGGTTACTTTGATATATACATCCTATGATCTTTGGCATAACTAACATATGTCAGTGGACTATTTCTAATCTTATGTTACTGGAAATTCCAACACTAAATCCTGTTTTCTTCTTTGCTCCACATGTACGTAGGTAAAACATGGAAATTATGCTTTTGTATGGGATGCAGCTGTGTTGGAATATGTGGCTATCAATGATCCAGATTGCTCCTTTTACACCATCGGGAATACTGTCGCCGACCGGGGTTACGGAATCGCACTGCAGCACGGCAGCCCGTACCGAGATGTCTTTTCACAAAGGTAAGTTAAGTCCCAAAGAGGAAAAGAGACATTCAGACAAAACACTTCCTTCAACAAAATAATCTATTTAAACACAATAACCCAATGTAGCTTTGTTGCACTTTATTTGCTTTGACAGGAGAAGCAGAATAAACAAGGAAATGGTGGTGGCTGCTGCCTGTGCCATCAAAAGATTTTCTACCAAAGCATGTATTGAAGTGATATTTCTCCCATAAATACAGAGAAGTACTGCTCGCTCTAACTTATCTCACTCGCAGGAATGTGATATGCCAAAGAGTATAGGAGTGCTGGAAAATTCTTTGAGAACTCAATTGATCAGTCTTGTCTCTCGATTTTGGTGACTACCAAACATCATAGAGTAAGGTAGACTAAATCATCTTGAAGAGCATTAAAGATGTTCAATGCAGGACCAAGTTATATTTATATCGTACTGAAGTGAATAAATGTGGAGATCTTCCCATGTGATTTTTCTTGACTAAAAAGTTTTTTCATATATACATATATATACTGGTCTTGGGGCTTGAACTCTGCACTACTAGTTTTTGTGGTTAATTGGAGTAAGAATCTCACAGACTTTCCTGACAAGTCTGGCTTTGAACTGTAATCCTTAGATCTCATCCCATTAAATAGCAAGGATTATAGGCATGAGCCACCAGCACCCAGCTTTATAATTATATTTGTCTTTCTTGGTTTCTCCATTGTTTCATACAATGGGCAAACATAAGAAGACAAAGAAAGCATAGCCATCATCTGCCTTTCTTCTTATACTTCACTATAAGATTTATGATTGGATTCTCACAAGGAAGGTAGAAAATATTCCTTTACCTTAAAAGCACAGAGCTCTAATCCTGTTATTCCCCAATGAGAATTGGATATTATTTGAGTGTTTTTGTTGCCATTTCAGATGGAGGAGCAAAGTAAATTCATTAATTATCCACTTAGGGGCTCCCTGAACAGAGAACCGGAACAGAGAACTCTGCACTTAGTTGACTAGAAGGAGCCCTAGCAAAGTAGTTGTGAAAGAAACAATTAATGGGTTTCCCTTTAGAGACATAATGTATAAACTATCCCCTAGCTCTGAGAGCAGAAGTGACATTATCAAGAAACATATGTAAACATTAAGCAATATGAAATTGAACAGTTAAGTATACAGAATATAAATACGCATTAAAAACTTCTTATATACACTTCTCTAATGCCAATACTACGAACCCTCCACCAGCCTTGTGGGGCTCTGAGGAGAGAAATGTTTGCCTAGAGTGTCTATCCTCAACACTACTGTGGTACTCTGAGAAGTAGTGAGAATGTTCTTAGAAGGATGGGAAGAAGCAACTAGAAGAAGGGACGTGCGGAGCTCTGTGGAATTAAAGCAATACCCAGAAGCCAGGATGCTGAAAGGAAAAGGACATACAGATCTGCAGGTCCCTCATTTCTCTTAATCCTTCCAAAGATCTCTTGTCCTCCTTAGATTATGGACGCCCTATTTCATTCTAGACACAGCTAACGCTGAAGGGACTTTGAAAAGCAAGGATTATTTTTTTAATCCTAACTCCTAGTATTTATTTCAAAGAATCTTTCAGCCTATACAATAGCCAGTAGGATAAGCATGAGGCCCACAATCCTGGATCCAGATACTTCCAGGAAACACATCTGCTTCTTCTAAAACCATCTCCTCTGTCTCCAGATTTCAGTAGATATTGTATTATTTTTAAGAGAGTTATTACAGTAATAAAAATTAGGTCTGGCTAAAGAGTAAAATTTTGAACAAAGTATTTCAGAGAATAGAATTTCAATTCTCTCTCTCTCTCTCTCTAAGTAATTATTGACTTTTCTGGAAAATCATCTTAGTCCATTTTACTCAAATCATTTTTTTTAATTCAAAGAACCATTTTACTCCCTAGACATGGCTTCAATGCATGTTTTACTGCTTTAAATTTGAACAGAAAATTTGATGCCACTGAGGAAAAATCAAAGAAGATACTGTTTTTTGATAGTCCCTTAAATTATTATAACAGTGCCATCAAGGTATTCCTGTGATGTATTCCAGATGGATTTCCATGATAATTATGTAGATAAAGGAAACAAGCATAGAATTTGAGACGACTGGGACTTTGGCATGCATTTAGATGAACTTTCTAATTTATTTTTTATAGTGAAAGCAGGGGTTATATTGTGGGGGAGGGACATACAAAGCAACAAAGAAATAATCTTATAAATGCGTTAGAAACAAATGGAACTTTCTAATTTAAAACTTAATCCAAGAAGGAAAGTTAGGTGATGGATGAAGAATCTAACCCTTGGTCAAAATCTACTCTGGAGACCACTGGTCCAGGGTCTTGGTCCAGGATCTTGTCTCCAGCCCTGTTTTGCTAGTTATTGTCTTCAAAAAAAATCCAAATGTCTATGTTTAAAACTTAGTAGTAGAATAAATGTTTTAGAAGCAGTTCCAGCAATATATGACATAAGGGAGCAAGGGTATTAGTTAGAAAATATGTTCAAGGGAGCCATATAAACATCATTAGAACATCCATTTTAAATTTGTCATTGCTTTGTAGACAAAAGAAAAAAATAGTACCAAGATGGATAGCATGCTTCAGAATGTGTTATTTACAACTTAGACAGTTATAGTTTAGAGTAGTAGTTAATATTCATTGAAGACCTAGGTGCCTTGTTACAGCATTAAATTGCTATCTAAATTAGATATTTAAGCCTCAAAATAAATGTGAAGTACTAATATTAACCTCATTTTGCATATACGGAAACCGAATCACAGAAAAAATATACTTGCCATTTTTCCTGGTTCAAAGCTAACAAGCGCCATAGCCAGGTTTGGAACCCAAGGTATCAGATTCTACATTATTCTTGCTCATTCTGCCAGCATTTTAGGTAAGAACCAATGCAGGAAACAACTAGCATGCAACCTGCCCTCCTACCTGCTCAGGTAGCTACCTTCCTGAGCAGGTCTAAGGAAGGAATAAAAAATGCTCAAAGGCATTTTAATGTTTAATGAGACATTCAGTTTAAATGAAACATAGTTGGCTTAGGGAAACTTAAACACCAAAACTGAACTCTCTGAGGAGAGGCAGCTCTATCTGAAGTTGAAGCTGGCCTCTAGCCACCAATGAGAAGTCAACAACAAATGTGCTGCAAACAGAAAGTCGTGGGAAATGCTGTAGTATTTTCCCTCAGCTCATCTTCTTTTGCTATAAGTAGCTTAAGACACTACTTAACCAAAGCTTTAATTCTGCCTTCATAGAAAGAATTTTAATTCATTATGACTTTTTAATTGGTAACATCCGTAATTACCTCTTATCTATCTCATTTCATAGTTATTTGAGCAGCTCAAATAAACTCACATTATAATTGGTTAGGCTGTCTACTCATATATTGAATGTTTGCTAATAGGAAATAGAATCTGCTATTTCTGGATATGAATTATGGCTAAGGTTAAAATAGAAAAAAAATTCCATATGGAATAAGCTCCTAGATAATTCTAAGAGATGCCCTAGTGATTTGTGTTTATGGAAACACCAACTTAAACAGAAAAACAAACCTCAGTGTGTTGTTCACTCACTTCATTTTCTGAACAATCCATTCTGCCATGAAAGTTGTTTATGTTTTTTAATAAGAAATCAGAGGTTATTTTGTTTTATATGTTACTGACCTCAGGAAATACATGTAATAATCTTGTGACATTCTTTCCAACATTCTTGAGGGGTAAGAATATGTAAACCCAGTGAGAGGAGCGGACAAGCTAAAAATTACATATATGTGGGCTTCCTGCTCTGATAGGATTTCCAACTTCCTCCACAATAATGATTCTCGTAAGAACATTTTTTGTTCTAATAATTTCTCTCAACCTTCCATTCCTTTTTCATTGACTTCTTGGTATTCTCCCATCTTTGAGCTAATCATCATGAATGTTACTAGTGTGGATCTCTTTTTGTTATTGTGTTAGCAAAAAAAAAATGTTTAAAAGTACCCTCCAAATCAGAATATATTCAATAAAATGGTTTAGAATCCTTGTTTAAAAATTGATGAGAGGATATACATGATGCACCGGGATATTCTTGTCCATCCTTAATTGTGGACCAAACTATCTCAATTGGAGACACATAAAATCATTGAAAAAGTAAGTAAAAACCATTCTGCTCTCAACTTCTGTGATATCAACTATTTGAAATTGCCCATCTGAATATCATATGGTACTTGTTATTCTGAACCTGGCCCTTTTTCACTTCTCATAATGATCTCTAGTTCAATCCATGTTGTTGTAAATGGCTGGATTTCATTATGGCAGACTATGATTCCATTGTATATATAACACATATGTCATTAATCCATGAGTTGATTGACACATGGTCTCCATTTCTTGGCTAATGTGAATAGTGGTGAACATGTCTCTTTGACATATCAATTTGAAAATATGTGGGTGTTCTGATAGTCCCAGAACAATTTATTGGAGAGGCTGACAGTTCCTTGATGTACATTATTAGCACCTTTGTTGAAAATCAGTTGGCTCTACTGTGTGAGTTTATGTCTAGGCTGTCGATTCTATTCCATCACTGGTGTGAATCTTTTATTAAGTCCAACTTTTATTAGTGCCATGCTGCTTTGATTAGTACAGACACATAATTGAAGGGTACAAAAATCAGTCTAGGAAGAATATATATTATGAAATGGGAATTGACTAGCATTGAGGGTATCAGTTTGAAGTTCATTGTTATATCTCCATTGATATAAACTCCAAGAAGACTGAAAGCTTTATTGAGATGTATTCTCAACATCTAGTAGAATGTCTACTAACTAGCTGACATTTGAGAGAATTAGTTGGGTAAGTGATGAATATTTGAATGACCAAGGAAAGGTAAAATCATAGTGACATTCTTTAGCCTTGCTGGCTGTGAGATAGGGAAGCCATTCGTGGAAAGGAAGTTAAAAGAAGAAACTTGTTTGAGAGGTAAGTGTTAAACCTGTTAGAGCGTTAAACTGGTAAAAAAAAAAAAACAGTTGAGATTAGAGGTTGTCATATCCATAAGACACTGTGATTGACAAGTGACAGGGCAGAAGAGAATTTGAGGAAGAGGCTGGAGCAATCGATACAGACTTGAGGCAATTCTTCATGGCTTGGGATCATGACATCCAGAGACAGACCATGGAAATGCACAGGGATAATAAGGGAAAGCCTGCTCTGCCTGCTTTCAATATTGTTCTTTTGTTTCCCCATTCAGTCACCATCCTAGTGGGATCTCTTAGCACGCTGTGCCTCTTTTCTCCTGTGATCACCCTTTCTCTCCATACTTATTCATACCATATGCATTCTTTTTTATCCTAAGTGTTAAAGTAGACAAGTAAATATGATGGGATGGATCAAAGCCAGTGAAGATGTCAAGAACAGCAGGACAGAGCGGTCATCTAGGGGAGAGGAGCTGATGGGTGTTTTAATAAGGACAACAGAGATGGCAAAAAGTCTTACTACCTAGGCCCACATAGGTAGCACATTGACAGCACTGACTGGCAAATGGTTGGGCTGTGATGGGTGACAGGTAAATGGAGGCATAGGATAGGTTTTGTGTTTCCTGACAGAATAAGTCATGCCATTAGTGAACTTATCAGTCGGGTGCCTGAAGTAGATTAAGAATCTGGGGGAATGAAGACTTCAGCCTTGAGTCTGGTAAACTTGAGATTTTTTAAATTAGGATCATCTAAGTTTATGCATGAATAATCTAAGTTTGTTAGAATTGAATGTTAAATTTAGGTCTAGGCAGGGTTGGGGCCAGCACAACTGTAATCTCAGCTACTCAGAAAACAAACATAGGAAGTGCTAAAGTAAAGGCCAGCTGGGATAAGAGTCTATCACAGAAACAAACCAAAAACAGGGGGGAGGGAAGCAAAATAGATCTGGCTCCCGCGATAGAGCTCTCAGCTAGTAAAAGTGAGTTAACGAATAAATAAGAAAGTTATGAGAAGACAAAATACTAAAATGATCATTTGATGTGTGGATTGCACATTCTGTGGTTTCTAATCTATGAGAATAGGTGAGAACAGAAAGTGATTTAGTTACAGGTTTTCAACGAAAAGAAAGGAAACCCAAGATCAAGTTATCCTAAGGAAAGAGTTTTGTCCCTCAGAGCAAAAATCTAGGGGTAAAATGGGACTCCATGGTTGGTTGGTTCAGAGGGTCAGACCAGACAATGTCCTCCAGGAGCAAGCTTCTTCACACATCTCCATCTATCCAACACTGAAGAGTGTCCTCAATGCTGCTCACTGTGAAACACAGGCAATGTAAAGAATAGTCTCTTCATCTTAGGTCATGTGTTTATCCCTGGACTGAGCAGATCCCTGGAGAAAATACACTTACAGTTAACCTCTCCAATGAGGCAAAAGCATCAACTATAGCCAGGTGCTAATGGCTCGAGCCTGTAATCCTAGCTACTTGGGAAGATGAGATCTGAGGATTGTGGTTTGCAGCCATATTAGGCAGGAAAGTCTGTGGGACTGTTATCTCCACTCTACCAAAAATGCCAGACGTGGTGCTGTGGCTCAAGTGATAGAGCACTAGCATTGAGCTAGGACTGCATCCTAGCTCAAGCCCTGAGTTCAAGCCTCAGGATAGGCTCAAAATCAAAAAAAAAAATTAGTCAACTATAATTTCTCCTAAAGCAAATCTGAAGAAAGAGTTGACAGATAGGAGGGAATATAAGCCAGAAAGGAAAATGGTCATTATGTATAATAAAAGTCACTATCATTTATTACTTACTTATCAACCAACCAGTCTCTGAAACTTTACATCAACTCCATTTGTCCTCAAGGCACCCCTAGATAGATGCTATTATCATTCCATTCTATAGTCAAGGAAACTGACAGAGTAACTATTTGTATGATAGGTAAATTATAGTTAATAAGTGGCTGAGCAGGGATTTACACCATAGAAAGCTGACTACAGAGGTCATGCCCTTAGCCAATTTGCTATAGTTATGGAATTTGCTATGTATGGAAGTAGAAAGAGAGTCTTTATACTCAGTGTGGAAAGGAAGGGATTATATTGATTTTTCACATGACAAATTTGTAGTGACATGAAGAAATGTACCTGAACATGGATGAAAAATATATGATCGATAGGAGTTTGGCTAAGATAAAGAAGCAGAACATGGATTTGTCATGCAATAATACAAATTAATGAAGAAAAATAAAATTAAAAGATAAATTAGCCGAGGGGGGACCAAGATGGCGACGGGGCAGTAGGGAAACGCCACAGCTCTCTCCAACCAAAAAGAGAGTTCGAGTTCCAACGCTTAATCTCCCCAAGAGACCGACAACAACAAAAAGACGAACACTCAGAGAAAAACCA